>NC_029780.3:3372386-3396260 GCF_000817695.3 Arachis duranensis
TAATCTTTTTGTCTCTTGCTTCTCTCTCTCTTAGACACATGACTTATATCATGTTTTCCTCTGCTATAAAAACCCCTTCAGTTCCCCACACCTTCCATATCATATCATTACCTAACCCTTCAGAAAATCAAATATAATATATAGTCCTCTGTCTCCTCTCAATTCCCAATTGTTCCTGCAATGGAGAGAAGCCAACCAAGGAGGCAAGTTGCTGCCATGAAACAATCCCTTTTTGATCAGGTTCTTAACATCTATATCTTCTTGTCTTGCATAATCTAATGACTCTGTTTCTATACATATATAATTTATGATAACATATCAATAAGTCGCACATTGTCTAAAATTAAAAGCCTGATAATCTTTATAAGTGTAAGGTAATCTCTGACTCTTAACTTGGTTTTTGGAATAAATTACACCCACTTAAGAGAAATTAAACGCACAACAAAAAACATGATTGCAATACCAATGTATAAGAGATCACTAAGAAATTTTATCATATATATTGTTCTGTTATTAGTTTGAGTTGAATTTTGAACATTAGTTTTGTGTATGTGTAGGGATTATTGGATGAACAATTTATCCAGTTGGAAGAATTATCAGATGATGCTAATCCAAACTTTGTTGAAGAAATTGTCACCCTTTATTACCGTGATTCATCTCGCCTTATCTCAAGCATAGAGCAAGCACTGTAAGTTAACTAATTAATTAATAATATTGCTTTTATCATTTTCTTAATTATTACCTGCTTTTAAGAAAAATGTATAAAATGTATATTATTGTTGCTTCATTATATTCATTCTTGTGCTTATCACTATTATTAGGAAGGAGAGACACACATTGGATTTCAACAAACTGGACACACTTATGCATCAGTTCAAAGGAAGCAGTTCAAGGTAAATTATTGTGCGAAAATATTAGAGAGATAATATTTAAAGTTATCTTATATAATATAATATTTATAATTTTATATCTATAATATTCGTAATTATATATTTATTACGTCTAGAATTATATAATTATTTTAGTGATAATTAATAAATATTAAATAAGATAAATTTAAATTATTTGAGCTGATTTTTTATTAGAAAAAGTATAGGTAGACAATGAAAATACTAAATAATGTGAACAATTGATAGATTGGATGTTCATTTTATTAGGTATACGGATGATTATTTTAATATTAAAATTTAAGTGAATAATTTAAAGGTGTAGTATATTTTTATTTGATTGATAATTGTTCATATTATTTAAGATAGTCATTGTTTACTTAGAACTCCTTTTTTATTATCTCTCAAACATGATTAATTACTATATTTATTATTAATTATTATAATAAATTAAGTTGATTAATATTAAAAAGTATCATCAAGTACATACTATTGTGTTGGCTTTATCACAACAAAGAATCTTAATCATATAATTAGACTCATTCTCTTTTTTTGTAATGGTTTGTAGCATCGGAGCCAAAAAGGTGAAAGCAGAGTGCACTCTCTTTAGGGAATATTGTAGGACAGGAAATGCTGAAGGGTAATGTATCTTTCACACAAGTTTCCTATATATCTTATGTTAAAAAAATAGAAAAGTATGAGGAGCCAATGAAATATTTATACAATGTGTACAATGGAGGTTTATGGAGTATTAGAGATATAATTATTAGTGTTATATTTTCTCATCAGCTGAAGCTTTTGGGATGAGTGGTATCATGACATGGTATTAAAGAGCTAGCATTTAATTATTGCTTATATATGCCTTTTTTTAAATTATTTATTATTATATACAAGATATGGCATTTTCCACTTACCTAATTTGTAAATTATCCTAAGTAATAATAGTAATGTTATTGTGTGAATATTCAGATGCATGAAGACCTTCCAACAATTGAAGAAAGAATATGCTTCACTTAGAAAGAAACTTGAAGCTTATTTTCAGGTTAGTATATGTAAGTGGGTTATATGTAAAATATAATATTACTAAAAAAATATATTGTAATTCATATTGCTAAGAAAATTATATTTAAATGAAATATGGGTCAAAATAATATCTTACCCATAATATCATTAATGTTGTTAATTGAATTTTTTTTTTTTTCAGTTGGCTAGGCAAGCCGGACCCATGGAGACAGCATGTCGTCCAAAATAAAAACCAATTGTGTTGCGCGTATATTAATAATCAGTCATATGTAGAAATATGTATATCGAAAATATATGAAATAAAATATGTAAATATACATAAATATATGATGACTGGTTTTTAATGTACATATAATATTTTTGAATAAAAAAGAAAAAGATCAACCAAGAAAATCAGGAGATGACAAGGGCAAATGCAATTGGTGAATTTTGTAACATAAAAAAGCAAAAAAAAAAAATCACCAAGAAGCTAAGAGTAGGAAAGTGATGTTGGCTCCTCTAGATATTTGGTTTTCCAAATATCAATTTTGTTTTCGAATGTTGTAGGAATCTTGTTCTTGTACTTTATACTATACTATACTATATATATACATGGTATTATAATGTAATATTATTCCAGCCTGGAAACTATGCTAATGTCATCCAAATAGTCTTCAAAGTGATATTTTCTTTCTTCTTTTATTTTCTGGAGACAAAAATTTCGTATTATTTTGTTTTCTCTTGTTAACGTAATTTCATTGATTAGAAGTGCAGATCATTTGTAGTATTGTGTTGACTTAACTAAAAACGGCCAAGTAATATAACAGTATTCCAGTAATTTATTGATCAACGACAAACCCTTAAATGAAGTTTAGATATACGATATATTAGTTTTTGGTTTGTTGGGCTGGAAAGATAACCTGAGCAACAAAAACAGTAGTTTTTGTCCAGGTCAAAGTGAAGGTGCTTAATTATACCAAAAACAAAAAAAAGTGAACGTGCTTAAAGAATTAACAATTCCAAAAACAAATTAAAGCCCATGATTATTCATGATCTAATTGTCAAGATACCATTTTGGGAATTATTTTAGCCCAGAGACTAAGCCCAAACTTGGGATGTATTAGGTGTCATCTCGTTCATATTTTATTTTTAATTAATTAATAAAATATTAANACATATTTAGTTTATTTAATTAATGTTGCTTTCTAGTTTTTTTATAACTAAATTAACCCTTTAAAATTCAATGTTAAAAGTTAAAACTTTGTTTAGGACAAATAGCTTATAAAAATTTTCCTTTTCCTTATTAATTAAATCCAAAAAAAGAAAAAAAATTCAAAATGTGTTTAGATAAGAGTATAAGACATTTGGAAGAATGTACTTTTAAAAGTATTCTTAAAATATTTTGTTTGAATATTAATAAGAATATTTTATAAAAGTACAAATTTATATACAATTATTTTTATATAAAATTGATAATTAAAAATTATTATTTAATATATTTAATTAAATTATTATCTAATAATTTTTATCTATTAATTTCATACGATGATAATTGTATATATATATATTTACCATTTACAAAATTCTAAGTATTTTTATGAAATATTTTATTTCATTTAAAATGATAATTTAAAATACTCTCTCTCTCTAATGAGAGAATAAAATCTCAAAAACAGATTTCTTTCTTACAAATTTATTAATAAAAAATGAAAAATTTTAAAATCAAACTTGTCATAGATAAAATTTTTTATTCTATACACAAACAAAATGTTTTAAAATTATATATATATATATATATTTAAATTTCAATAATTTAATTACATATCATTTAAAGTTCTTCAAAATTTTAAAATCCTCTATCTAATCCCAAACACAATCTCTAATTAAATTTCATACTAAAACCCTCCAAGAAATACTTTATACAAAATCCAAATTATTAAAAAAAAAGAAAAGAAAGAAAACCTGAAAACGAAAAATAGAGCTTGTTAGAGATCGTACCGTACCGACTACCGAGCTGCTTTCATTCGCAGTTCTCAACAACACTCCGACGAACAAAACCCACTTCCCATTCTTCTTCTTCTTCTTCACTATCTCTTATCGATTCATAGATTTCTTTGTACATTCTTCAGATTCTGCTTCTTCCAATTCTCCCCGTCGTCTTCACATTCTGTACATTATTCTACCCCCATTATAATTCTTGCACCAATTTTCAGTTTTGCAATTTTGGGTTACTCTTACAACTTGTTATTATTACTTTCTGCGAGCTTTATGTTTCGGAATCAAGTTTTGTCGTTGATTATTATTTTTAGGGTTTACCTCTGTTAAGCTTGAATTTCAAATTTTGAAGATAATAGAAGGAACTTTATAAGAACAAGAAGAAGAATAACCAGATAACCTTAGCGATATTTAAACCTAGATAGTGTGATTTTTGTTTTGGGAATTTAGTTGAGTTGAGCTTTTTTGTTGTGTGTGAATTTTTGTGGTGATTGAAATTGAAATTAGGAATGGCCTCTTACAGGCCCTTCCCTCCGCAATCTAGTCAAAACCCTAACCATCAGTATAATCAGAATTGGAGTGGTGGTTATGGTGGTGCTGGTGGTGCTGGTGGAGACCCTTCTACTTCAAATTCATTCCCTCCACAACCTTATAACCAAATGCCCCCAAATTCAAATTTCCATTCTCATGGTGGGGGTGCTGCACCACCACCTCCTCCTCCTTCCCATCACCCCTACCCTTATCCACCACCTCCACCGCCACCACCCGAAAATTCATACCCGCCTCCACCTCCACCACCGCCTTCTTCACATGGTGCTCCTATGTATTACCCTTCTAGTCAATACTCTCAGTATGGGCAGCAGCCACCTCCACCACCTCCCCCTCTGCCTCCATCTTCGCCTCCGCCGAGCAATTCTATCCCACCTCCACCCCCTCCACCTTCCTCGCCGCCTCCTCCTCCTGCTTCAGCTCCTCCCCCGCCGCCACCAAAGGATGAGAGGCGGATGCATAGCCGAGATAAAGGGCCGATAAAGGAAGGTTATGAGCATTCAAATCATGGAAATCCTCATAAACAGCAGAAGCCTTCTGCTGTTCCTCCAATGCCAGGGAAGAAGCCGAACGGGGTGCAGGGGAGGGTTGAGACAGAAGAAGAGAGGAGGTTAAGGAAGAAGAGAGAATTTGAGAAGCAGAGGCAAGAAGAGAAGCATAGGCAGCAGCTGAAGGAATCACAGAACAGTGTCTTGCAGAAGACTCAGATGATGTCATCTGGGAAGGGGCATGGTTCGGGTTCGGTTGCAGGGTCTCGAATGGCAGCAGAGAAGAGAACTACACCCTTATTGAGTGCGGAGAGAATTGAAAATAGGTTGAAAAAGCCAACAACATTTTTGTGCAAAATGAAGTGAGTATGTAGATTTTGCTGTTGGTGGATAAATAAATTTCTGATTGGATATGAGAATCTCGAATTATGTATGATTGTGTTGTCTTTAAGAATCCTTTGCTTTTTCTCAATTGAGTTACATTATTCAGTGTTACTGATGATTCATAAGCAGACAAATGGATTGTTGTTGTGGATGATCCTAAATCTCCTCTAGTGTTTACTTCAAATACTGACTCAATTTTAATGTGTATTCTCATTTAAGATTCCGAAATGAACTTCCAGATCCAAGTGCACAACCTAAGCTTATGGCGTTCAAGAGGGATAAAGATCAGTATGTACATTTGCTGCTCTCTTTTACATTTATAGAAATTCGATCCTATTGATGAGATAATATTGATTTGTGTTGTGCTACTTTCACCTATCCAATAAGTATATATATTTTTTTCAATTAAGTGATAAATGTTCTCAAGTGTGGGAGGAGACGAAGAGGACTACCCTTTCTCAGTTGAGAGAGCTGGAAAACATCTAAGTTATTGCAACATTTATAGACATGATGTATAATAGTGAGGTACTTTTTTGGATATGCCCTGCAAGTATATTGCAACTTACAAGGACATACTTCGTGGGAGCAGTGATTCTTGGCAATCAATGAAAGTCAAGGGTTGATAATTTGATCTATTGATTGTCATGTAGCCACTTTTAAACATCTAAATTATACATAATTTTCACCAATTCTTTAGGATTTACTTTTCTTAACTATCATATTCTAGTCGTCTGTCACTTGATACTTCCATTCCCTGTATGCTTTCTGGGATAGAGGTTGATGAAGCATGGTTCTCCATTTGGTTGATAGAGTGTTAGAGACATGGGGAAACTGGGGATAAGCTAACAGTGGTTAATTTGTAAATGGCCAAGCTCATCTTCTGTTTTGTTGGGCTTACTTGTAAAGTTGTAAGATACCCATTGTCCAAGAAGATATGATGTAAGGATGGAAATTGTTTTTTTTTTTATTTGTAAGTCTTAAAGATTTATGGTGATGTATTATCTATTAGGCACTGATTTTTGTTTCAAAATAGTACTTTAACAATTAAGTATACTTGTGCTAATGTGTGTACTTTTGGAAATTTTATCTGCATTGCCCAGATATACGAAATATACAATCACGTCGCTGGAGA
This sequence comes from Arachis duranensis, assembly GCF_000817695.3. NCBI lineage: Eukaryota > Viridiplantae > Streptophyta > Magnoliopsida > Fabales > Fabaceae > Arachis > Arachis duranensis. The sequence goes on from NC_029780.3 coordinate 3,378,824, forward strand.
AAATGTACAAACCCAAACTTTTTGTGGAACCAGATCTTGGGATTCCTCTGGACCTGCTTGACCTCAGTGTTTATAAGTATTATTCCTAACCCCTTTAATAATTTTGCATACTTCAATGACATGCTGAATCAGAAGGTTTGATGAACTCTTTTATTCGCCTCTCAGCCCTCCCAGTGTCAGACTACCTCTTGCTCCAGAAGACGAAGATTTGTTGCGAGATGATGTTGCGGCTACTCCTATAAAGAAAGACGGCTTAAAAAGAAAAGACAGGCCTACTGATAAAGGTGTAGCTTGGCTTGTGAAAACACAATATATATCTCCCCTCAGCATGGATTCAACAAAACAGGTAACACACGTATATGTAAATATGATGATGCATTACTCTCTCTATGCACAATAGTTTATGAACATCCTGTTGTAGTCTTTAACCGAAAAACAAGCTAAGGAGCTGAGAGAGATGAGAGGAGGCCGCAGCATGTTGGACAGTCGTAACAGTAGGTATGCATATACCAGTTGATCCATCTGAGTAATTTAAATTTTGTAAGGTATTTTTGACAAAGAAATTAATATGTGAAAGATAATTATATTTCACAATTATTTTTGAATTCTCTCATCATTTGAAGCAGCTAAGTCACGCCCTGTTCATGCAACCAACAAATCTTTGTATCCTGTTGAGGTTTTGCCTTTGTTACCTGATTTTGATAGGTAAGGCACCAGATATACGCGAGATTATTACTTATCCTGCCAAGCTATTAATTTGTTATTTTTAAGAATGTAGAGTCTTAGTTTTTCATACTAGAAGGAAGACCTGCTATATGACATTATATCTTATCATATTGATTGAGCTGCCTTCTATACTACTTTGCAGGTATGATGAACAGTTTGTTATTGCTGCATTTGATAATGCTCCTACAGCTGATTCAGAAATGTATAGTAAGTTGGACAAATCTGTTCGCGATGCCTGTGAATCAAAGGTAAGCTGTGTTGCATACTTGTATGGATGATTTACATTCATAATCAATTTCTGTGTTTTTATTTAAAAAAATGTTCATTTTCGTTTCAAGTTTAAAATCTGGAGAAAGGCTGATCAAAAAATTAAAATAGCACATATGGCAATATAGAAAGCAGTTATGCCTTTACTGCAACTGTTTGCAACCTTGTGTCTTGTTAAATTGTTCTCGTGGTTTTTTAATGAATACTTAGTGTTGCCTGGAATTGACTTTTGAAGTAATCCTCTAATGTTTGTTTATTTGGTAGGATTAGGAGTGTTATATTCTTGTTATGGTTTCATTGGTAGGATTAGGAGTATTGTATCACTGTTATGCAATTGAAGAGAACTCTTACTATTTGTTGTATGCAGGCACTTATGAAAAGTTATGTTGCAACCGGCTCAGATCCTGCAAATCCTGAGAAATTTTTGGCTTACATGACCCCAACACCTGGACAGGTATGCATTACATTTAAATATGGATTTCAATTTTGAAATGCTCATTCTTTTTATTAACAGTTTTGATTAACTTTTTATTTCTGTACTTTGTGATGGCAGCTGTCAAAGGATATATATGATGAAAATGAAGATGTCTCATATTCTTGGGTTCGCGAGTATCACTGGGATGTATGTGGCAAGATTTTCATAGTTAAAAGAGTGAAATCACATCATGATTTGGTTTTAAATTTATATAGCTAATTTAAAATTAACTCCTTTTTAAAAATTTTTTTCATTTCGAACTAAGCTGCCAATTTTTCATTTTTTGGTCTCAATAGGTTCGGGGTGATGATGCAGATGACCCTACAACATTCCTAGTTGCATTTGATGAGTCAGAAGCACGTTATGTGGTATTTTATGGAACCAATATCGCTTTCTCAACTAATAATAGTTTATTGGTTTTCTCTCTGTTTAAATTGAGTTTCACATGCAGCCTCTTCCAACAAAACTTGTTTTAAGAAAAAAGAGGGCTAAAGAGGGAAGATCAAGTGATGAGGTCGAGCAATTTCCAATACCTGCAAGAGTGACTGTACGGCGGAGGTCAAGTGTTGCAGCAATTGAGCGAAAGGATTCACAGGTATGGCACTGAATTTTTGTTTAAGCTTGTCACTGCATTAATTAGAATTTGCAAAATAATTTGCTATATATCAATGATGCTTTGAAGGTTTATACAAGTTCGAAAGCCAGTACATCAAAGAGAAGGGGTCTAGAAATGGATGATGATCTTGAACAGCATCATCGACACAATTATCAATCTAGTGGAGCTGAAGATGACATGTCTGATTAATTCTTTTATGCAAATGCTACTGTCTTTAATGCAAACTTGCTCATCAAAGTAGTGGCTGGTTGGCGGCAGATTGCGCCGATGGCCGAGTTTGTAGAAGTGTTGCTGCTTCGCTGAAGGAAAACCAATGACAAACCCCCTTTTTTTTTCATGTTCGTTTTTAACCCAATTCACTGGATATACTTTCAGATTGTAGGAAGCTTTTAAAGTTAATATAGAATTTCATTTTAATACAACAAAAAATAGAAATTTTTGAGAAACAATTATATGTAAAAATAAAAAAAAGGAGAAAAAGGCATGTCACTGCTCTGAATGCTTTTTTCACTTGGTGAACACTGAACAGCTTTAAGCTTTTGCTTGCCAGTGAATGTGTTATTTTGGCATTTATCAGTTCTAGGCTTCTAGTGTTGTAGCATTCTGATTCTAATGCAGATTTTAGCAGTTTTTGTTGCTGTTGTAGATTATGATATTTTGACACCCTAATTAGTAATTACCTTAAGTACATGAGATGAGCTCAAGTCATAAAATTTTTGTTTTGTATAAATAACTTGAGTGGATGAATGGTTTTTAACATGAAATCTCACAACTAGCATATGTGGGCTTTAAAATATGATAGCTGACAGGGCATAATAATGTTGTTTAATAATCTATATATTCAATTTATCTAGTGGAACTCAGGTAGTGTTTGTTTTCGTCAATAAAATTGGGATTTAGTATTGCGTTTTTGGGATATAATATTTCAATTTTTTCAGTACATCTAGAAAGTGGAGAAATAAGGGATTAAAATTTCTGTGGTTGGAGAAGTGGAGAAATAAGGGATTAAAATTTCTGTGGTTGGAGACTAAAACTTTAATATTTTTTTAACGACTAAAGATATTTTGATAAATATATCCCTATTATTTTGAACTAAATAAAATATTAAAATATAACACATCTTGTATATTTTACATCAAACATAATACATAGATTTAATTTAGTCTCAGTTTTTCGATTTTTATCTCTCATCTAAGTTTTGTTTGAAATTTTATTAGATAGAAAGATAAGTATGAAGTTATCATATTTAAAGAGTATTTGGCACATTAACTAGTAAAATAATTGCTAATTATTAAGTTATGTTAACAAAAATTTTCAAGAAAATGATCATATTTAAAATTTGTTATATAATTTATAAACTTTAATGTAATATTTGAAAATTTACCGGTTAGATGGTCATTCTGATAGTTTTATAGTTTTCAATTTTCATAGAGGTGTGATGATGACCACTTGAAATATAATATGGATAATTTTGAAATATGTTATTCTAATATCAAACATCTACTTAAAGTAAGCTCATACTTGATTAGGTGTGGACACAGCCTCATTCTTAAAAGTAGCTTTGTTTCTTAAATTTGAACTCATGACTCTGTCACAGGCTCACAAGTCACAACATACTAGCTAGAAAAGAAGAAAGGGGAAAACTGTAATATCAATATCTATATGATAAAGGCAGAACATAATTCATAAAATACAACATTAGAAGCCAATGCACGTTTTTAGCAAGCATTCCCCCCAAGTATACATTTGTGCTTTTGTCCCATTAGACGAATTGGATGCCAATATAAACCAGCAAGTACATATCAAAATTTTTCTAATGAGAGAACTTATTTGTTTACTTAGATTTTTGACATTTTCATATTTCATTTCAATTCATCACAAGAAGCTTCTTCCAGCAGGTCAAGGAACCCTTTTGGAGCATCCTTTTCAACTGCCGGCAACTTGGGTTGAAACCCATAACTTGATGCTGCCTCAAACTTAGTCCATAGTTCCTTCTTCAAAGTATTTTCACCAGGATGTTTACCTGTTCGGAAAGTGCTTTGAGGTTCGCGCCACATCGGAGTGTTCTCAATACGTGATAGGCCGTGACCAACCTCATCTTTCAATTTGCTTATTTGATGGCTAAGAACCAAGTCAGATATCTGAATAGATGACTCATTATCAGCATTCTCCATGTCCATTGATTTCTCATCAAGTGGCTCCAGCAGAACACAGGATTTCGGGGGTGAGGTAAGCCAGCATGGTGATGCTTCTATTATTTTCTTTCCAATTCCTGACTTAGGAATCTTCTGTGTTTCTTTGACCTCTGGAGATTTTAATGCCAAACCCTGTAAAGCATCATTACCACTACTAGGAGACTCAGAATCCTCTGAATCACTATAATGAATCCCAAGAGGAAATGGAGTGGACTTGCGAGACTTTATGTCACCAAGATGATGGATTTCAGATATAGGTTCAAGCAAGACGCAAGATTTTGGAGGTGACATTCTAAAACGCGGAGTCATCATAACAAGTATGGAGCTATCCCTTTTGGGCTCTTGATTATTTGCTTCTTCATTTGCAAGAGAAGGGGCAGGCTTAGCTGGAGTTGACTTCACTACAACACTGTCCAGCAAATCATTCATATTTCTAGAGACGGCTAAAAAGGTTGATGTCCCAACATCATTGGTGGAAGCCAATTTATTGAACTCCGATTTTGATGGTTCCCGGAATTTAGATGATAATTTCTTTGATATTGGAAGGGGTGTGAGCATGAACATTTGTCTACCTCTTTGAATAGTACAGTTGGCATGCCACGAAACAAGGGGAGAAGGAGAGATCAGAGAGTCCATTGTGGGCTCTTCGAGACTCTCACTGACATTGCTCTCATCGCTATCATCGGAAGAAACTGAATTACCCTTCAAAGCTTGAGGCGGTTTACTTTTGAGCTCTACAGAGGGCGAAGAAAGCACATTTTGAAACCTGGTCACCCAAGGCTGCATTTGGAAACAACAAACCCCCAGCATTCAGTTTTGAAATATGAACAGAAACAAGAGTATAAAGTGCAACAGAAGATAGAGCTTTGACCTTCAAAGATGAATGCATATCAGACAAGAAATCGGAGAAACACTTGATTTCTTTTCTCCCCTCATTGCTTAAATTCTTGACTTTGAATGCTTGAACAACAAGCTCATCAACCTGCTAATCCAAATTCAACCCATTGATTCATGTGTTGTTCTACTGTAACCAAGCGTAAAATGCCAAATTGTAATTAAATAAACAAATCACTTGGATAGATGAACTGTGTTCCTATCAAATTGAGCAGGACAAAATAAAAATCAGCTTTGAAACTCCTCAGGAAGTTAGTATACTCAATCGTACGGTTCCATACGTTTTGTGAATAGCAAAAATTAACATCGAAAGAGCATTTAGGCTATAACAACTAAACTCAATTTTTTTGAGTAACGAACTCTCCATGAATTTTTCCCCTTCATCCCTAGGGCTCAAACTCAAAAGTCAAAACCACTAGAAAGGGAACAATCTCGCCTACGATTCATTCGAACAAGCCAATGTCGGCATATTACAACAATTAACAGATTCAAATCAAACTAATTAAGAGGGATTAAGTAAACTCTACCATTTCCTAAAGCTACTAAGCAAAAAGCATAGAATGTTACAGCATAAAGCAAAAGCAGTTGTGAAATGAATTGAATTAGGGGGAATGGAAGGTACCTGATGGAGAAGTGAAGAGAGATTGGACTGAACCAGAAGCAAGTGATCGAGAGCGTTGTCCTCCTGTTCGTCCTTCAACGATTCACCGCCATTCGAATTCTCGGATTCAATCTTCTTATTGTTCTTCTTCATCTTCATCTTCATAGTAGTTGTTGGTGGTGGTGCAGTGCGATTATGATTGTTCGATAAATCAGTGAGAGGGTTCCTGGCCTTCATCATTGTCTTCTTCGTTCTCTCTTTTTTGAATTTTCACCAACGGCCAACGCGGCTTTCAATTCATCAAACTCATTCCCCGTTTTTACTATTTTGCCCTTCACTCTATTATGATATATTATCTACTATTTTGCCCTTAAATATTTTGTAATTGATCTATAGATTTTTAAGACAAAAATAAAGGCAAATTTTGCAATGTACTTGTAATATCTTAAAGGGGAAAAAAAGTATCAAGCACTTGAACAAATTTTGCGAGCGCTATCTTAAAAGGACAAGACAAAACACAAAGGTAATAAATTAAGATAAATTATAAAAATTTAATTTATTTTTATTTTTTATTAAAAAAAATTGAAAAAAATATAATAATAAAAATATAATTATAAAAAATTAATAAAAATAATAATAAAAAAATAAAAATAAATTGTATCTTTGTATTTTTTTTATTAAGATAGATACAAAATACACTATTTTAATGTCTCTAGATATAATATTTGTCCATGTCTTATCTATCAAATACAATTTTATATTCGGTATTCGTGTCTATAAACATCGCAACCTATAAACAAGTCATTAACAAAATAAAAATCATGTCTAATATTGTAATTTTTATAGATTAATTTGATACTTTCTTTGTTAAGACTTTTAAGTTTTAAGTTCTTCACAAATTATTTTCTTAAATTTACTTTATACTTTATTTTCTTTAAAGACTTATATATTTGTTGCAGTTTTTTAAAAACTTACTTTTTTTTATTGCTTGTTGGGTTACCAAAATGATACGTATTCACGTGTTGTTTTATATATTTTGTGTATATAAAAAATATTATGTATATATAAGAAATAAGTTATCAAATCAATTTTTATATATAGATACATATATTATTTTATATATTTTTAACGTATATTTTATACAAATAATATTAATTTTTTGTATACCCATATATTTGTTTTTTTTATATGGATTTTGAAGTATTTTAGACAACCAACATTTTTGATAATACCATTAGCCTTTATTTAAATCTCTTTACTTTAAATTTCCAGTTACTAAGATAATTTTCATCATCACAAAATGAAAGCAAAAGTAAACACTACTAGAGAAGAAAAAATGCAAGGGATCAAAGAATATAAACATGCATAGATTAATGTCAAATTACAACATCCAGTATCATTACAAACCCAAGATTAATATTTTCCTTCCTTAACATCATCATCATAATATATCCTTAGTTACATCCAAAATTTTCTAAATATTGGAAACCATGATATATATGTATAATTGTATATAGCTTAAGCTAAGACATTCATGAAAAATAAATGGCCAAAAATAAGATATTGACCCACTATAGGTCCATAATCACAGGTAGGTATCTACTATGGACACATAATTATCAACCAAAAATATATAAAATAAAATAAAACAAAATAAGGAGTATAGGGCAGGATAAAGATTAAAAAAAAACAGAAATCCTGTTGAAATGGTGAGTGAAAGAGTGAGATATGTTGAGTGTGTAAACTATCTATCTTCCCTGAACAAGGCCACTAAATACTTGGCTATTCCCTGCCAGAGTTGCTTCCCATTCAATTGAAGAAAGAAGAATCTGTGAGAGAGATATCACAACTTGTTTCATGTCCGGCCGTAAGACCGGATCGTCGTCCACGCATTGCTTCGCCAGCATGGCCATCTAGCACACACCCCCCAAAAGAACAAGAAAACAGTGAGTCTAAACTCCAAAGTAATTAGGTCCTTTTTTGTTGTACAATTTTTGATCCAAGTCCTTATAATTTAAACAATTCTAACTAAGTCACCTTATACTGTATAAACATTTTTCCATTTTTCAACACTAGAGGGACTAGATTGAAAACCATCTATACAGTACAAGGATTTGACTATAAATATTTAAAGCTAAAAGAGCCTAATTGAATAATGTCCTATATATTTTTCTTGGTTAAAATATCAAAATATCCTAAACCATATTCATAATATGTGAAAACGGATAAACTAACCAACCTTAAATACACAATCATGGGGATACAGATCCATCATATTTGGGTCAATATAATCTCTCATGTTTGACATGCTCACGGAATCCGGCGAGTTCCTAAGGACTGCCAACATCTGCAATTTGACCAATGTTAAGGCGAAAGTCCAACGAAATGCTGCGGCAGTGTAAATATGATAGCATGATTTCATAATTCAAATGCACAAAGTACATTGCAGCCAAATTTTGAATATAAAATGCAATACATGACTATATGATGAGGTCATAATCATGAGTACTCTTAATAAAATTTTCCGAAAATCAAGGCCTGACAATCGAAAATGCTATGTGCACACAGAAAATCATCCACCATATATTCGTCTATAAATACATGTGTAGTTTAATATGCATGTTAAACTATAAGTCACAAAGATGCCTTATAAGCTGAACTTACCACAGAAGCCAGTGAACGCCTATCTGGATTTTTGGACATCGTTCCTTCTGTTCGAATAATGGCCTCCCTGCCCGATATGATCTCGAAAAGGACAACACCAAATGCATAGACATCACTCTTTGTTGTTGCAAGGCCATCACTCAAGTATCTGTAGAAATTTTTTAAGCAAAATGTTTTTATTTTAGTTCTCTTACCCTACAGGTGTAAATTGGAAAAATTGTTAGGGAAAAATACATACTCTGGTGCAAGATATCCATAAGTACCAACAACTTTGGTTGTTGAAACTTCACCATCATTTGTTTTTCCAACAAGTTTTGCTAACCCGAAATCCGAAATCTAAAGAAAAAGAGGGAGAGATATGAGACTCAACAAATGCAAGTAATTTAGAAATGATGGAAGGATGTCTAAAAATGGTTAGTACCTTTGCTCTAAAGGAAGCATCGAGCAAAATGTTGCTCGTCTTGATGTCCCGGTGGACATAATGAGTCTTAGTGTGTTCATGTATATATTCAAGTCCCCGAGCGGCATCAAGAGCAATTTGGACCCTCATGATCCAAGAAAGTGGGGAATGACCTAGCAAAACAAAAAAATGATCACAACCACCGTCATGAACGAATGATACAAAGCATGCCAACTTGGCAATCTTGACACCAATTTTAAGCCTCATATTTTGAAAAATGCAGTGTGTTTCTCTGAATAACAACAAAACTAGGAATTTCATTCAACCACTTCAACATAATATGTCAATCTTTCCCTTTCAACTTTCTCACATTATTACTCCATAAGATCAAATGAGACAAAGACAGAACAAGATGAACAATAGGACAAACAAATAATTTTAGGATTCAAAAGAGTGCATTCAAAAATTAGCATTAGTTCAACACATTAACCTATTTGGAAAACTTCCAATGCCATTGCATCTCATCAATCATCACAATGAAACAGACAATTGCTGTAATTAGCATGGTTCCAAAATTACTCCAAAGAAGAATCACACGCCAAAACATAGATGCATAATCTTAATCTTACCCTTATTTTGAGGATCATGCAAATGACTTCTAAGTGAACCCTTTTGAGCATATTCATAAACAAGGAAAAGCTCATCCTGACTAGCTGCATAGCCGATCAATTCTACCTTGACAAAATTAACCAAAGATCCAACTCAAACTTTGGGAATAAACCAAGCAATTGATTCCAAAACTAAAGCATGCATTTATTTGGGTTAGAAAATATTACCAGATTAGCATGATGGACCTTGCATAGAACTTTCATCTCTGACATGAATTCTTTTGTTTTCATAGCAGTCATTCTTTTGATAGCAACTTCCTATAAGAATTCAAGTACATATAGATATAGTATGAGTAAGATACTAGTCTCATTCTACAATTATAATTGACTTGTACAACCGCGAACCTGATCCCGAAGAAGGCTATAGTAAACAGAACCATAGGTACCATGACCAAGTAGATTTGAATCAGAGAAACAGTCAGTTGTGGCGAAAATCTCTTCATATGTAAAAACTACAGGCTTATCCATGTCAAACACATCAGGGCCAAGAGCTGCAATCGAAAAGGGTGAATCTATAAATTCTATTTTTAAACAACAAATCATTCATTTTGGCACACAGATATAATGAAGAACCAAGTTATGAGAAAACCAAAGGTGACGCATCCAAGCGCAGGATTGCTTGCATTTTGGAAGTTAACAGTGTTGGAAACCAAAAATGCAAGTTCATCAAATAATGAAAACTGAAAAATAAGTTGTTGCTTTTATAAGTTGAATAACAGTGCAAGTTAACTTTGAGCTTTATCAAAACAATTCAAATTTAACTACCAGCCAGAATGACTGAATAAGCATGCATGCTAATTATACAACACCCTGAAGAAATGAGCTTTTTCACACCTAGAGCTTCCAGGCATTCAGATAAACATGCATCCTCGTATTCAGCATGTCATTTTATTTTGATAATACTTGTGGAGTGTGTGCATGTACATGTAGGTACTTGAAACAGAAACTATGCATATTCAAGCTCACTAAGCAGTACATGAAAAAAAAGTACATGAAGCTGAAATCTTAGGTACAATATAAGACTTGAGTTAGAAGATATGGTTACTTGAAACTTTGGGAACGGTAATCGTGTGATTACTGGATTCGGCATCAGTTTGCTTCTGTTCTACAGTTTTGCCACATATATACCTCCCAGAACCACAGAAAAAACTTGGATTTCTAAGAATATGGAACTTATGAGATATCTTCCCCTCAGCATCTTTTTCATTACTTCTGGCTTCAGAGCGACAATTTGATGACTTCAGAGAAACACAGAGAACTATGCCTAATAACACCATAAAAAGACCAACCCCTGAACCCCCAATGATCCATCCGTAAGGTACATGAGCCTTACGACCGACTTGATCACCTGTAATAAATGAAATTAGAGATTGGAGGAAAAGCACTTCTCACCAAAATTAGTACAAGACACTTTTTGTACTTATTTTATTTATCATTTAATTTTTGTGATAAGATTCTACACAAGGCTTATGGCATCTCAACTTACTCAAAACCACTATCCAAATAACCAAACCCACCACAACTTATGTAGAATCCCTCACAAGACCTAAACTTCGTGTTAGATTTAGACAATGAAGCCATTAAGATAGATTTATTTTATTTGAAGCAAAGTGACTTATAACTAGGCATATGCATCCACATGATTAAATTTTCCTTCCACAATTTTGAAGTTTAAACAGAAAGAATTGGGTATCAATGTAAACTAAAAAAGCACAAGACAGCAAACAGTATGCCTGCAATCGAAACCTTAAGTTTAACATCTCTATCGGTTTAAGAATCGACAAGACAAGTGACAAATAGACTGTGAAATCCTAGCTTAAGTTAAAAGGAAAAAAGAACAATTTTCCTTGTCATAGTATGTGCTGATCCATACCTGAGATATTCTCAACAGATGGGGCGGGAACAGGAGCTGGAGGAGCAGTATTGTTAATGGGATAAGGATCACCCGGAGCTGCAATTCAATCAAACAGTTCAAAATGCAGTCAGGATTAGGATTGCATAATTTTATTGCATTTCGTATATGCAATTCGACATTGGTTCAGTACTAACACTAAGGGTATGTTTGGCAGTTACTGGACAAAGATGAAGTGGATAAAGACATAAGGTCCATGTAATTGTACACATCAAATTCATCCAAGAAAATTCCCACCACAATGTTAATCCCCCACCCCAACCCCACTCCAAATGAAGTTGCTCTTATTTAACAATCAATTTTGTTACATAGACACATAAACTTCAAAGTTAACACATCTCATCTGCTGGTGGTTGCATGACCTGTCTTGAAATCAGTAATCAATCCTACTACCGATAACAGTAATCGATCCCTTCGAAATGGCAGCTCCTCTAACGGGGTAAACCGTTAAACCGTTGGCCATGGGATCCTTCCCACCTAACAACCAACTATGCTAGGCCTCTGTGGTTGAAATCCCTTTCTCTAAAAGCACTAAGTCACTACAATTGAATTAGTATTCCCAAATCCCAATTATAAAACTCCCATCTATGGCTTCATTTAAAGAAGCCCTACTTTCATATTCTATCTGCATAATGCAATATAGAACCAAACACCAATCTCAAACAGATATTCACATACATAAATATGCTGCAATACACAATCACCTTAAAAAGCAGTAAGGGATTTGAATAGGATTCAACAGACTAACCTGAATCAAGAGGTATATAATAAACCGAACCAACCGTGACATTATCAGGATTACCAATGCCATTCACACTCTCAATGTTATCCATACTAACCCCAAATCTACTTGCCAATGATTCAACACTGTCACCATCTCTCATAACATAACTCATCAGATAGTTCCACAAGCCACTAGAGCAGCCACAGAACAACCTCAAAGACACAACAGCACCATTCTTAGCCCTCCTTGTTGTGTTTGGAGGCAAAGCAAGACCATCATAAGCATCCATAACCAAATCATACACATACCCTTGATTGGATTTCACAGTAAAAGTGGTGTTAGACACATACTTCCTGAGGCCATAGGCACAAGAACAGTTCTTCCTTATGAACACATAGTCCCAACCACTATCCTCAACAGTGATGTCACCGGGTAACACATCAAACATGCTTTGAATCACAGCTAAGCTTTGGTTCTGTTGAGGCTTAAAGGCCAAGAAAGAGGTGCAGACACGGCCTGTGTCCGTACAACCCAATGGTGTTGTTGTGGTGTTGTAGCAGCTGATGCAGTGAATATGAAGAAGCAGAAACAGAAAGAACCTCAAATGGGGTATCCGTACAAGAACCATACTTTGCTTTTTAGCAAATCAAAGACTGGAACTTTGGGCAAAAGGGTCACAGAATATAGCAAGAAACTAGAATCAAAGTGAAATCAAGGGGATGCAAAAGAAAAAAAAAAGAGCTTGATCCAAGAGTAAAACTTAGCTCAAACTAAAAGAGACAACTTTATCCAAGTTTGAAGGAAAATCATTGACAATAGTACAACTAGAACAGAAAAAATTCAACCAAAAGAAAAAGAGAATAAAAATAATCCATATATTAAGCAGAAATAGTAGGAACCAAGCAATAAATAAGAGTGCTCTGAAGAAGAAGAAGAAAGGAATGAAGAGAGTGAAAACATAATAATAGCATTGGAGTATTTTAGAGAGGAAACTGGTTAGTGTTACTGAAAAACCAAAACAGTAAAAAGAAGAAAACGACATCAAAATCCTTCAGAAAACACCCACCTGGTCGACACGCTACACTAAATATTATTACCACTTCTGTCCTGTGTCATGTCTCCACTACGAATTTTTTTATTTTAATAAATAATTAATTATAATAATTAACGAAATAAATATTTTTTTCTTATTTCATTTACACTATAAATAAGATAATTTTGCATATATATCGATTATTTTGTAAACGAGATAAGACAAATAGATACAAAACGTGTATATCTTGTATCTAGTTTACACTATAAACGAGATATATATTTTTAAAAAAAATTAAAAATAATAAATATTAACATTAATATTTTTTATTATTTTCAATTTTTTTTTTAAAAATACATGTATCTCGTATCTCGTTTGCAGTGTAAACGAAATAGATATACGATTTGCATCCACTTGTTTTATCTCGTTTACACTATTTTACATACAAAATTATCTCGTTTACACGATAATATTTTTTAAATTATTTATTTTGATAATTATTATAATTAATTTATTTATTAAAATAAAAAATCCCTCCAAATACCAGTTAAAATAGTAAATATTCTTTTGGTCTTTTAATCCGTCTTGATAACGATGATTAAAATCCTAATACTTAAATAAATTATTAAATTTATTACTTAACTAAAATTAAATATATTAAATTATGGATGATATTTTATGTATAATTGTTTTCATATAAAATTAATAATTAAAAATTATTAAATATGTTAATATGTTATGAAAATAACAGCACATGAAATTTTTATCTAAATTATCTAACAAATAATATGACCAATCACTTAAAAAAATACTAAACACATTAAATGATATTTTAATAATTTGTTATGTTTTTTGTTCAGTCTTTTTGAGAAATATAATTATTTTTTAAGATAAAATATATTTTTTGTCGTTAAAGTTTGATAAAAATTTTAAAAATATTTTTAAATTTTATTTTGTTTTAATTTTGTCCAATAGTTTTCGATTTGCATCAAATATATTCTGACGGCTAATTTTTTAAAAAATTTAAAACCAATTTAACAACAATTTCATAAGAACAATCTTTACCCAAATAAATTAAGTATAATTTTCATACATTATTGTTAGATTGATCTTAATATTTTTTAAAAATTTAGTTCTCGAGAATATATTTAATACAAATAAAAATTTTTTAAGATAAAATTAAAATAAAATAAAACTGAAAAATATTTTCAAAACTTTTACTAAATTTTAGAGATAACAAATATATTTTACCTTATTTTTTATTTTGCTATGATCTTATTTTAAGTATAAGAGATATATAAGTCATGATTTGTGAAATATGCAAACATTATGCAAACCATAGGTTCAGAGCACATGATTCTTTTATATATTCAAAATATAAAGAAAATGTAAATTCAATTAGCATAATATATTATTTAATCTTATATCTCGTTTATCTATAACATTATTTATTTATTATATAATCCTTTCTAACACGCTTTGACTGTACCACCCTTCTTTATAATCAAAGTACAAAACGATGAAAAATATTGACGTTAAGTTTCGCTAAAGGCCACGAAAATGACAATAAAAAATAATTTATTTGTTTTCTAAATTGCTATCCAGATAATTTCTTTGGCTATTAATTCATTTAATACAATATAATTTGTACTTTCAAAGTACTAATTCAGCTCATTAATTCACTAATAAAGATCATTTAATTTGATTCAAAGGTCAATCGAATATGTACATGTTAGAAGATTTTTTCTTTTATTGCAATGTATTGAAAAATATTAATTGTGTATGGCAATGAGAATATGAGATATTTTTGGGTGTGAGGGGTAAAATGGGAAATGAAAAAAGTGACGGAAAAGAAAAGGCATACAAAGAAGAAAGAGCTGGCAAAGGAAAAAGACAGTTTAGTCAATGGGGTCCATACAAAAAACTCGCCGATAAATTGTCAAAATATCGAAGATCCCAGTCAATAATTCGTTGACCTTCTTTCTCTTTGACTTTCGAAAACCGACATAAGTAAAGAGGAGCTCCTCCTTTACCATTTTTTTTAGGAGGCCACTTACATAAAGACACAAAAAATGTCTTTTTTTAAAGACATTCATACGTGGCATAATATGATTGGATATTTTTATTAAACCGGTTAATAAGTTATTTTTTAATAATTCAAAATAAAATCGGTTTATTAGAGAAAAATAATAAACCTAATTATTCGTATTATAATTATTAGATTCGGTTTGTTCCGATCAATTTACACAATATAAACCAAATTATATTTAAATTTTTTATAAAAAGACAAATATATCCTTAATTTTTTATTTTACAAACATCTAAATCTCTAATAATTTAAAAATACAATTAAATTCCTATTAAAAAAAAATTCTAACCCTAATCCCTTATCCTGCCCAAGCCCAAATTCAAGGCTAACGGTGAAATGGTGAAGTAATTTGCAGCCTCCTGGGATTCTCCCAAACTCACTCGATCATGCTCAAACCTGGAAAGAAGGGATGTTCTCGGTGATACAATTCATCAATTTCCAGATTCAAAGTCGCAATCTTTCGAGAATTTACAGGAACTTACAGCAGGTAAAGTGGCTGCTAATCTTAAAAGCCCCAGGTCTGTGATGACTCACTGCAGTGCTGATAGAGTTATGTTGAGAAGGCATTCCTCAAGCCAAGTTCTTCCTTATGGAAGTAAGAGACTTTGGTGCAAGATGTTTCTCTGGAGCCATAGGAACATACATAGAGCTATTTCAAGCAAATCAACACAGGTGAATCCTGGTGTGGCTGTAACGCACAATCCATACGGGTACTCTTCCGACACCCTTGAACCGAAGCACAAGCAGTCACCAGGAAATGTGGAATGGTAAGTAGTATTGTATTCCATTCATTACGATTAATCACACGAAACCTTACCAGTTACCAATTACGAACGTGAGTGTGATTCAGAAGAGAGACGAGAGGATATTTCGGTTGAGTAAGAACAAGGCTTCTTCGAAATCTGCAGCTGATACAAGATTTGAGTTCTGATTCTCTCATTTTAAGGCTCTTCAGGTAATTTAATTTAATTTTTATTTTTCCCTTATTCTTCCATTTACGTTGATAAATGCTAATGCAATAGTGTGTGAAGTAGAGTTCTGTTTTTGTTTTTTTTTTTCACGTTAGCTTAATACGCTTAGTATGTTCGCAATTGTTGATTCGCGGTGATGAACTAATTATGCGTTTGGTGCGGAATTTGCAATGCAAACCTCAGAATCTTAGATCCTACTATTGTAATTTGGAAACAGCGAAAACTAGTGCTTTATTTGTTGAATTTTATCAAAGAAGAGGAAATTTATTATGTGAAGAAGTTTAGTATTTTGGAAATGGATGATAATTAATTAAGGTGAACTAAAGTGAAGTTGTTCTGTTGAGGTATAATATAGAATCCTTGAGACTTGAATGTTTTATCAAATGCAAGGGTGTTCTAAGAGGCGGCGCAGAGGTGGCAGTGAAGCGAATATCACAAGAGAATGACGGCGTGAGAGAGTTCCTAGCAGAAATTTCAAGCCTTGGAAGATTGAAGCAGAGAAACTTGGTTGCTCTGAGAGGATGGTGCAAGAAAGACATGGGAAATTTCTTGTTAGTTTATGAATACATGGATAATGGGAGTTTGGATAAGAGAGTGTTTTGTGATGAGAGCATGATGCTGAACTGTGAAGAGAGAATAAGAAATATCAAAGGTGTGGCCTTTGCTGTGTTGTATTTGCATGAAGGTTGGGAAGAACAAGTTCTGCATAGGGACATCAAAGCCAGCAATGTGTTACTTGATAAGGATATGAATGGAAAGCTTGGAGACTTTGGATTAGCAAGAATGCATAGCCATGGCCAAGTTGCTAGCACAAGAAAGTTGGTTGGAACAGTTGGTTACATGGCTCCAGAAGTGATCAAGACCGGACAAGCCTTGACTCGCACGGATGTGTTCATGTTTGGAATCTTGATTTTAGAGGTCATGTGTGGAAGGAGGCCTATGGAAGAAGGTAAGCCACCTCTTGTGGAGTTTGTGTGGGGACTAATGGTTAAAGGGGAACTAATGAATGCACTTGATGAGAGGTTAAGTGCTAAAGGAGACTTCAATCTGCAACAAGTTGAGAAGGTTCTTCAGTTGGGATTGTTGTGTGCATACCCTGAACCAAAATCAAGACCAAATATGAGACAAGTTGTGAGTATTTTAGAAGGGAACAATGAGGGAGGAGAAGAATCAGAGAATGAGAATGCGGATACTTGTTTGCT
>NC_029780.3:3398349-3405186 GCF_000817695.3 Arachis duranensis
TAGCCCCAGCAATCAGCATCTCCTTCGTCTCCTTCGTCTCATCTCTCTGCTCACTATCGCGATCTCAAGCTTTCTCCCTCTCTCGTCTCGGGTCTCGCACCCAAGGTTTTCGTCGCTCTCCGTGTCGCCAGTCGTCACCATCTTGCACTCAGTCGCACTCGCACGCCTTCCCTGAGCTCGTTGTCGCCGGCGGCAGAAGCACCCAGACCCGGGACTGGTCGTCGTCGTCGTCGCTCCATGGCTCCTCACCGTCTCGGACTTAGTCGTACGCCTTCTCACGCTTGTCGTTTCCGGCGGCAGAAGTAGCCGGTCCCGAGGTTGGTTGTCGTTGTCGTCTTCATACTTTGAATCTCGCCGTCAGCTTCCTCCCCGTCCTCAGATTCCTTCGCCCAACCAGAAGCTGGTCCCCGATTTGGTGATTTCCAATAAATTCTTTTGGTCTTTTTTTTTCAGTTTTGTTGCCCTAATTCATCACTGCATTTGAATTTGTTGCTAAAAATATAACTGAACTAGTTTTTATTTTTGCTGAAAATCATCATTGTCGTGAATTTGTTAGTATTTAATTATTTATTACCACCGAACCTTGAATAATTTGTTGAGCTAGTTTCTTTGTTGCTTAAAATCATTACTAAGATGAATTTTGTACTGAATTTGTTGCTGTCATGCTCAAATAATTACTTAGCTAAATGTTTTTGTTGCTGGAAATGTGAGTTGAATATATTAGTGATTGCACCTTGAATTTGTTGTTGTCTTGCTAAATAATCACTTAGTGCATGAAAACGAATGTTAAAGGGAGATCGCTGCTAGAAATTAATATTTCTCCTTTTTTTGATGATTTACTGTGTAATATCATGCTTAGTTATGCTTAGAGCAGGACAGATCTGCATGGTTGTTCATTTTTTTCGATGATTTGCTATTTGTTACATGTCTTTGGTTGCTATAAACATGAGCTAAATACATATGATTCATTGGTTAAAAATTTTTCTTATTTTTTCTAAGCTTTCTCTAGTCTTTAAGGCGATTGTTTACACTTTTTTAGTCTATATTTTATCCCATTGATGCGCGTCTCCCCTGGTGTTTATTGTTGGCTTTTGACATGTGTTCTAAGACTGAGTTTTGACCTTCATCTTAAACAGAGATCCTGCAAATGTCTATTAGTTTTTAACCTGATTGCTTATAATTCTTAGCATGATATACCTCTCAAATCTATAAGCTGCTGTTCCGTTGCACGAGGTTTATTGTAATGCTTTTTGTACAACTTTTGATAGGACTTAATAGTCTTTCTTGGTCATGGAGGACTAATACTATAATGGTCTGAGGTTCTGTAGGTAGTTCTTATCAAATTCCTTATATATAATAACACAAACTATGGTCAGTTAGATGAAAATCAAGATTTAGAACTATTTAAGTAGCTATATAGTATAGTCACTTCAAACTAATTGTTCATTGAACTGAATGTGGAATCCAATTGTTAATAATTTCTGCCTTTACCAAGTTTCAATTAATTTATGGTACCTATATGCTTGTTGAACTATCGACATCTCCAATTTTCTAGGGCCATTATGTCTGTAATAATTTACAACGGCCAGTTCAAAGAATACAACTTAAGCGTTGATGCCCACAATGATCTAACTTGGTCTCTGGGACGTGAATTCAATCTTTTGACAGTGACTCTGGACAAGGCTGTCATTTCATGAGTGGCAAATAGTGGATGCATGTTAGCATGATATAGTTAGAAAAACTTGAACTACCCTTGCCGCTCTTTTTCTATCCAAGGAAACAGTCTACATCTGCTGACATGACTGTTATAACATATATGGAGGAATTATCGTTGTAAATTTGTTCTATTTTTCCTCCCAAAAATGTATAGTCTCATTTTTCTGAGATACAACTCTGTCGTAGCTGATGATATGTTGTATTAATGAAGTATAAAATTATCTATAATAAAGAATTTTATTGGCCTCAATTAATGAAATATGGGGATTTAACGAAATATGGCGAAAGTGCCTCCATTCAATCCGAGTATAATTATTTGGTTACATCTCGTGGTTAATGTTGTTAGCCTCTGGTCTAAAGCTCTAGTGTAAAGCTTTGAATCTTTTAATTTGTTAAATCATGTAAAGGGAATTCAATTCAGTCAGTTATAAGATTTCAAGTAAAATTTTATCAAAAAGATAGATATTTAAAAAATTATATTTAATATTAATTTTATAATATTTAAATTAAATTATGTTTTTAAATCTTCGTTATATAATAAATTTAAAAGATAAATATTTAATAAAATCAACATTTGAAATTAAATATTTTTTTATATTAAAATACAAGATGGATAAAATAAAATAATTGTCTCGAATTATATAAAGAAGAGCCACAGACTTCTAAGTTACGTTCAATATAGTTACGTTCAATATTTGTTTTTTTTAATATTTAATATACTTTAATCTTACGAGAAAGAATATGATTTTGTTATTTTATGTGATTTTTTATTAATTTTGACCATAAATATGATTAAATCTAATAAAAAATACAAAAGGATAAATTCGAAACAAAAAATAACGTTCTTCAAAATAACAAAAAATATAAGTGTTATCTAGCGTATATGTATTCTATCGAATTTTGTTTGGTTTTATTTAAGGTTATGATCTTTGGGATGGATTCTGAACTGTAATTAGAACTCATTTATTAATGTGAACTTAAAAAAATGCCCATAAATATGATTAAATCTAACAAAAAAATGAAAGGATAAATTGAAAACAAAAAAATAACATTCTTCAAAATAACAAAAAATATGAGTGTTATCTAGCGTATATGTATAATCGTAAGCTCCAATGATTTTATTATACGAAAATTTGCAAAGTTGCTAACTTTTCTATAGAGATGTTTTCGGTAAAAAAATTTTAACTAACTATCATAAAATAATTGCAATAATATTTATATTAATAGAAAAAAAATATTCATTAATAATACAATTATTTGAATTTATAATTTAAAAACAAATAATTTATCAAATTATCGTATAATTTAAAAAAGGTATAACAGTAATAAATGAGAATATTTACTTTTTTCTAATATTATAATCATATACTCCAAGAATAATGCTAAGACAAATTTTTTATTTTTTAATCATTTACTAAAAAAATAAAAAGGAGTAAATTTTCATACATTTTCTATTTATAAGAATAAACAATTTGAAAAAATATAGTTTGAATTTAAATTTAAATTTGAATATCAAATAAAAAAATTAAATATCTTAATTATTTGTTACAATATCTTAACAGAAAATTGGATTTAATTTGAAAATTAGATATCTTTTCGCATTTATTAGGATATCCTTATTTCCAAAAAAAAAGATTTTTCGTTATCTTTGTTAGTTATCTCTATAAATAACAGTGTTTATCGTGATCTTTTAAATCCAACACTTTTTAGTAGTTTTTTTAGTCTAATAAAAATACTGAAATTTATTTGGCTTAAGCAGCTCTCACTGGATACCTTTGTAACTTATAAGGAAGAATCAGACATGGACTTATCCGTCTTGGATGAGAAGGTAATCCATTTTTTGGGCTACAATACTCGAATATGCGTTACTTTCTTGGCATACTCTATTTAACATGTCTTTAATTATCTTTTGTGATGTTTATAGTTGCTGTATTGTAACCTTAGTATACAAGTAACGCGTCTTATTGTATGGCATCTTGTAGCTTGGAAAGGGTGTTGCCGAGGCATTGTCGACGATGATTCGCGAAGCTGTTGTGCAAGGGATAACAGCAGTTCTCCCAGAAATTGTGAAAACGGTTGGTTCTTCACCAAAAAGTGGGAGTGACGGTGCAAAGCTTTCAATTACTACTCCAATTGTTAAATCGCCGTCGGATACTTTGAAACGCAGAAAGCTTTCAAATACTCCTGTTACTCCACTGGCAGACCCTTTGAAAGAAATACTTGATGCCAATCCCTCAATGTATTTGGGTGACGAACCAGTCACAAAGAGTACTTGGAGGTGCAAGGAAAAAAAGCGTGGATTACGGTCAACGCAGTTAAGATTTTATCTTTTTATTTTTAAATAACAACCATTAAATACCATTTAGGGGTGAAAAACTTTTTAGTATTCTCACATATTGCTATATTAATGTTAAGTCATTAAATACAATCTCTTCCTCAACTTATCTCCTTTTCATTAGACATGATGTCTAGCCTCATTGTTGAGTATTTTAGGCTCGTGAGTACCGATTTTTTCTTTGGTCATCAAATTGTGCCCATTAGTGACATTAGAAGGTTGATTAGAACCCTAGTTAATATTAGGGAGCTAAATTTTATTTGCTGATATTTATAATAATTTTATTGATGTCGTGTCATTTGAGATGATATTATTGACAAATAAGTAACAGCGTCTAAAATAATTATCATATTTTTTGGAGTTGCAGAAAGAATTGCAATTTGCGAAAAAGCATCCTCCGGGGTCTCCATGGATTTACTACGACAACCACGATCCAAATATGGACGGGGATGGCATGCCACGTGTGAGTACTTACCTATTTGAAAACCGTTAGTCTATGAAAAATTTTTCATTTATAATACGCAAAAAAATATTTGGCCGATTTTGTGTGTACACTTTGAGTATATAGACATAGTCAAACTTTTTAAAACATACGAAAGATTAAACAAATGACATGTAAAGACGGTTAGTAATCATAGTTGGTAATAAAAAAAGATTGAACTTATAAATTATTTATATTATTTTATAATTGTATTTTTTTTTTTTACTTTTTGTTGATCAAAATAAATGATTACTAAACTTTTTTTTTGTTGCTATTTTTTTTTAGTGTTTGGACCTTTTATTTCGGCCAACTAAAGAGATGAAATTTTTTAATAAAGAATTGGCCATCGCTGCCTACATATTTGGAAACAATATGGATCCAGAGTAAGTAAAATTAACTTATTTTTAATTAATATTTAATTTGTCATATAATTTTTTTATAATCTACCATACCACTATAGTATAATATTCTAATTTTATGAATTTAGGGAAGTGCTTGTTCCAAACGATCATTGTAGTGGCACACGCAAAACTCTTCTGACTATAATGCCCGGCAAGCCAATAATTGGTGATGTAAGAATTAGTTTTGTAACATTTATTTATTTATTATCCTTGTAAAAATATTAAATTTGAATTGGTGCAGAATAACTCTGATTTTTTGTACTCCATAGGTCCTTACCTTAGTTTGTTCGATGCTCACCAAAGGATATTTTGGGCCAAAAGGATACAAATATGCTAACCAATGGTTTCTGCCACCGACATTTTCTGTAAGTCCTTGGCATATCGAAATTTAGTCGTCAAATTTAATATATCTTCCCAGGTAGACTAGAAATTAACATAATAAGATTCCTAACTTAGTTTAATATTCATGGCAGCAAATTGTGTTAAGCCCGAAACAGAACTGTGTTCGCACAATGAAATACATCAAGGATAACTTCATGGGAGACCTTGCCACTTTACATCAAGTTCGTTAATTTTATTGAACTTTCAATTAATTCATATAATAATATTTCATGACTGTTTTTAGTTAAGGTTATTTCCGGATGTTGTTGTAGATTTTTGTGCCAATTCACCTCAATAGCCATTGGTTTCTCATAGTGGTTGATTTACTTAACGAGGTCGTGAAATATCTGGACTCTTTCAAAAAGGGCACATTGGTGACAGAGCGTATGAGTGCTATTAACACTTTGTTAAATTACCTAGAGGAATTTTTGTCCGAAAAGAATTTTGGTGAAACACCTTCCTTTAGAAACATTCAATTTTCAAAGTATAAAGTCAGAGAACCAGATGTCCCGCAACAATCTGCCGAATCGTACGTTTAAATTTACCATTTATCAAAGTAAAAATTCAATTTTCTGGCGGTTTGTTATTTTGTTATTTTTCTTTTGTTAATATGTGCATTGAATTGTGGCAAAGGAATAATTGTGGTATTTGGGTCGCTCAATGGATGCAACTCACTCGCTATTGGAGCCTCGGTAATAAGACATGGGTAAGAAAAATAACATTATTAATGAAGTTATGTTTGTTCCATTTTGTAATATCATTGTTATTGTCTGTTAGGTTATTTCTGATTACACAAGGATGCGTCTAGCTGTGGATTTGGTGAATGACGAAAATAATTCAAAGCGGGATATCATAGAGAAGCTTGCTGTCATTGACTGGAATAAAAAGATACAACAGTCTGTCATGCAAACTTAAGACGTTAAAAACTTTTTTATTAGAAATTATGGATTGAATTAGGCTATTTTATTTTTCTTTAAAATACAAGCTAACTTTATATCTTGCATCTTATTTCTTTGACTTTTTAAATATATGGATTTTTTATTATTTATAATGATTTATATATTGCACTTAGAATTTTTTTTATTCTTGTTGTTATCTTGAAAAATTTGGTGCGTGAGATGATATTTATAGTGTATAATCTACGATTCATGGAATAGTTCACTTTGGTATGTTAGTGACATTTACCTGAACACAGAGCAACCAAAGTGTATACATCTCATTATTGGCAGATTCATTGATAAAAGTAGAATAATATATATCAAAATAATGTGGTATAACTTGGCTAATATAAAGTGATATTTTAGATAAAAAATAATAAAATACACACACAAAAAAACATTGGTTAACGTCAAAGAAGTAGCTGCGATATGGTTTGAACTCAACCCCACTGCTTGAGTTTCCTACTCAACCCCACGAGTTTCCTACTGAGATCAATGCTCAATATAATGCTCAATATATCTATCAGGCAGAGTCATGGCTCGTTACTGCACCAACACAAACATGCCGATTGGTACTGAATATAT
>NC_029780.3:3412571-3438538 GCF_000817695.3 Arachis duranensis
TTCACTCTTCATCCATCCTTTAGTGAATGAATAAGGAGTTAAAGATGAGTTTAAAAAGGTTATGTCGTCTTAACATAACTCAATAGGTTTGAGTTACACATGTATATTTTCATTAATCCATTTTTAAGTGTTTTGTCCCTTTTTTTTTTCTTGATAGAAACTAGTGGTGAAAATTTGTGATATATTGATTATAATTACTGTTGCATTGCGAGTATTAGTACTCACTAATGGTAAAGTAATTTTACCAAATGTTTTTTTTTGTAGCTTATGCATATTAAAAGTTACTTTTATTTTGATTTACCAAACATAGCTAATACAAATCTTGAAAAATTAAAGTTTTATCAAATCGGGCCAAAACTGACTCATCTAGACATCTACTAGACAAGACTTGGTTGTTATAGTTTATTCATAGATTTTCTTTTTCCTGTGTTATTTTTTTCCCTATATTTGAAGGCTTTTGAGTGTGGTTTATTATGATCTTTGCTTCATGCTTTGTTTAGTTATTTACTTTTTTATGCTTCAACTGCGTTTTGAATAAGTGGTCCCTGAGTAAAATCTTTTGGACAGCCTTGTACTCCCTACAAAGTTAAAATTTGGAGTCCACACTGCGGAACATTCCCTAACTTATACAGAGGTTTTGTGCAGGAAGAGGCGAAACACCAAGAACCAAAGGACAAGGTGGCAGCGATGGCGATGGTGAGGAGGCAAAGGATTTTGGAATGCGAAAAAGAAAACATGGAGAAGAAGCCCTTCATGGACATACAAACTGAGACCAAGAGATTCAGGCAAACAACACTTGATTTGATTTTTCATTTTTAGCATTCAGCAACAATCGTTACAAATCAGTAACAAGTAATCCCTAATCACACTAAACCTAAAATCAATAAATCTAAACAAAAATTTCAGTAATGATTTGATTTCTATTTTTAACAGCAGCAAGAAAATTTCAACAAAAGCTTCAGGAATTAAAAAAAGAGCAACAGCACAAAATCAATTATTTGATTTTCCATTAACCCAGTCACAGTTTCACATTCAAAAATCAACAACGTCACATTCAAAAATCAACAACAGGGCATAAAAGGAAGAGAAGAACCGAAGTGAAGGCAGTGCCACTAACCTTCGACAACGACATGGACGGCGCCCGGCGAGACGACAGCGAGTGGCAACACAGCGGCGAGCTGCTCCAAGTTTGAGAGAATCCAAAGAGGACGGGGACAGGGGGAAGGAGGACGCCGAACTAGGAGAGAGGAAGCAAAGGCGCCGACAGCACGGACGGCGGCGGCACCGCGGCAGAACAGTTGCAGGGAGAACTTAGGGTTTTGGTAGGGTGAGTTTGGAAGGTGCTTCAGGTGATAGTGATATATGTATGATTCACGTATTGGGGAAATGGGTGGGTGTTAGGGAAAATGGGCGGCTGTTAGGGGGAAGGGGTAGGTTTGGAAAGTGGATCAGATCTTTTTACAAGTTGGTTTTTGATTGAACCGGTTAGACCGGTCGGTCTGACCAGATTTTAAATATTGAAATTGGTTTTATTTTGGTTAATTAAAAAATTAAAAAAAACCAATTCACCCAATAATATGACGCCACGTAGGTGTCTTTATAAAAAGACATTTTCTGCAACTGTGTGGGAGCATTCCCCTAAAAATAGTTCTTTCCCCTTTTTTTTATAGTGACTTTTTACCATTTACCATAATATAATGCAATTGCATTTTCACTTGCAAATACAAAATTAGTTAAAATAATAAAATTTTGCGGATATATAATAAAAATAGAGTAAAATATTAAATTGGTCTCTTATGTATGTGTGGACTCAATTTTGTTTTAGTTTATAAAGTTTAAAATATCTTGTTTGAATTTAAAAAAATTTTGTTTAGCTTTAATATAGTTCTACCGTGAAGTCAATGTTAACTAATTAACAAAATTCAATTTTTAAATATAGAAACTTATATAAACAAACTCTTTGGTTATTGAAGAGAGTTTCTCGCAGTAGAGGTGACGATGGCCTTGTCCTCGTTGTCACCGGTAAATTTACCTACAAAATGTGAGTTTTTGAAAATATTTTCCACGTGCTTGAACCAAGGCTAATGACTTGTAGTGATGTATTCGTTGTTAATCCTGTGTCTCTCCTGTTTGTATCTCTTCTTTAGGAAAAGACATTAAGGTTTGGTGAAATGATAATGTTAATTATTTAACATTGATTTTACGGCATAAGTTTTTAGATTCTAATAGGATAATTTAAATATTAAAGATTAAAATAGAATTAAATTCAAACATAAAAGACCAATTTAATACTTTATCCTAAAAAATATATAAAAATATTGTGCAACAAATGTATTCTATATTGTAAATATAGGTGTAAGTGTGTAACAATGTGGCAGCCAGCTATTTATTTTAACAAAAACTCATACATTTATCTTTATATGAAGTTGTTAGTTGAATATTATTAAATAATTTAACATATTGAATAAAATTATTGTCTAACGATTTTCAACTAACAACATTATATAAAAATAAACTGTATATGAATTTTCACCATTTATTTTTCATATAATATTCATATTTATCATATTACTAGTGTTTTATATAAAAAGAATTGAAAATATTTATTTTATTTATTTAATTTGTTAGAAAATCTCACATTTGTCGTAAATTTGACGATTATTTTCATAATTCATTTACTTGCAATGAAATTATTTTATTAAAAGAATGTGAAATATTTTTTCAATAATATAAAGTATAGATGGACTCGATATTTATTAACCAACTAAAAATAAGATATATTTTTTAATTTAATGAGCCTTTATAAAATTACTTATAGTATAGTTATAGACGATTTACTATATAAGAATTGTTTCAACCATTAAAGGAGATTTTAATATGTGTTTTTATGAAATGTATTCTAAATATTTACTATCAATGTCAACCTTTTTTTTGTCGCATCTAAATAAGTACTTATTAACAGCAACTTAATTTTAGTATAAAAATAAAAATCGAAATTATTTATTATTTTTAGAAAAAAAAAAAACAAATTTTGATGGAAGAGAATAGAGAGAGGGGCATAAAAATGGAAGAGCAGGTTGTGTAGGCCCGCACGTGGACAGAAGACAACTGTAAAATATACGTTGTCGTTTAAACAGCACCCAGATCTTAGATTCTTAGCCTGCATCAATCTAATGACTTCACAAAACAATATAGTAATAAACCTAAGAGTAAATTAATAAATAAATCCTTAAAAAACTATATTTTGGATATGTTAATTACTAATAAATTTTTTTAAAATAGTTGATGTAGATACATTGTTTTTAAATTAATTTCTATAATTATAGTAGAAAGTTTTAATTTAAATTAATTTGTCTATATTTATTATTATAAAAGATTTTATTGGTATAATTAAGTTGGGTTAGTTTAATAGTTAGTTCATTAGTCTGCTTAGGGGTTCAAATTATGTCTTGTGCATGTATCAACTAATTGACCAATGATAAACTTTTAAATAAAACTCCGATTCGCAAATTAGTCTTTGACTTATCGGGTCGTAGGAAACAAACAAAAAATTATTGATGCTTTTTTTTCTTTAGAGATTAATCTATTTGAAATATAAACTTTTATGGATTTATTTGTCATTTTATTTTAAAGCTAAAGAAATGTAAAATATTTTTTTTAAAAATAGAAAAGTTAGTGTAATGAGTAATGACTGTTACAAATCATATTAAAATTGTGAAAAAGGGAAAATTTTAGAATATGAAATGTTAGATACCAATAAAATGATTAGAGTTTATTTGGAAACAATAATTTAATATGAGAAAATAATTTTATTTCTTTTAAAAAAAGAATTTATTTTTATTTTAAATTCAATTTTATGATTTAAAATGATTATAATATATTAATAGAATATAATTCAAATTTAAAGAGTGTGAGAGTAGATTTAAAAATCCAAAGAAATTTAAATGATTTATTTTTAATTGTTTTGAAATAAAAAATGTAACTCTTGAATAAATTTTAATTATTAACATTTTAAATAATTTTTTAACATTTTTAAATGGAAAAGATTGAAAGAGATAAGGATATTATTATTTACTTGTTATTGTATGGTCTTTCTCCGATATAGCTTTCATATATAATAATTAGCCTGTTTTAGCAATTTCAGTCAATCATTTTTTAAATTAAGATCTCTTAACATTCTTTTGTAATAATTTTCTCTAAAAAAAGCATAGAAGTGGATAAATAAAGTTAACTACTTTCATTGCAAAGTCGTAATGATTTTCTAATACTGTCAAAATGTTTATGAGATTATTATCATCTCTTGTGTTAAACTATAAATACTTTTTGTGAATAATAAGCTTGATAAAAAAAATAAGGAAAAGAAAGAAGAAGAAATGAGATCAATAATATTTTCAATAAATTTCCACATATACTTTTCAGCTGTATCTCTATGAAAAAGATATTCAATCAATTAAGTGTTTCCAAGACCAGTTGCATATAGTCAATATATAATAATGAAATATCACATCTACATTAAAAGAAAAAAAAAAGGTACAAGCATCTATAGTAAACATTTGCCATATATTATTCACTTCTCACAAATAATTTATGCATAGATTTATGTTTACAATATATACATGATTGTTAAGGTCAGATTTAAATTTAATAAGAAATGTGATAAGATGTTAAGATATATTACTATTTTATATTTATATACATTTTTATTTAATTGCTTTAATTTTTAGAATAAAAAGTTTTATAAAAAATAAATAATAAAAATGAAGGATATTTTGAAAAAAAAGTACACAAGAAAAACCATGGATTTAATTTTGGAAATACACTAACAAATGTGTTGAATAATGACAGTTTATTTTGGTAACAGCAACGGTTTTAAACTGTCACAAAATTATATTATATACTATTAAAATATTTAGAAGTTAATTTTTATTATATACTATCATTTTTTAAATAAAAAAATAAATAGAATGAAATTTGAAATGAGACAAGTATTTTGCAATAATGAAAGGGAATCATCTTTTGAAGCTAAACAATTTAAACGAGGAGAAAGAAGAAACTTAGGGTTATTAATTATGTCTCCAAGATATATCATATGATACCTAATCAACCTAATACGTGGAACATATAATAACCAAATTAAGCTTTATCTAAGAAAAGTTATAATTGGGGGACCCAACACTTACGTTGGTTGCATGTGCATTTTGAGCTGGAAGCCCCTTCAAAGCATAAATCATTGTCCTCCATCACAAGCTATCAGCATGTGTCACAAGAATCATCATCATCATCATACTCCAGCTAATTATTATTCATGTTATAGAATTCTTAATTAATGTATTGGGCAGTAAAAGACAATGAAATTTTTTGTTATTTTCTATTTCTTTAAATTCTCTTTTATTTTTGTGTGTCCTCTTTTCTATAAAATTAATGTTTTTCCTTTATTATTTTTTCATAATTTTTTCTAATATATTTTGTTGTTTTGTTTTTGTATTTAGTAATCAATATGCATCATCCTCATCCAGAATGTAATGTGATACATATATACATATATATAGATAGGAAATAATTTTATTTATTTCTGAAATTTCGATCTTCTAATAATTTTAATTGTTGATCTCAATTATAAAAAATATATATAATATATATTAATTAAAATTAATAATTAAATTTATTAAAATATTGATAATTTTAATTATAAAAAAATATATAGTATATATTAATTAAAATTAATTGTTAAATTTATTGAAATATTGATGTTCTAGATTTATAAGTAAACAAAATACTATGATTCATTAATATACGCACATTCTACTATCAAATACTAAAAAATGTCAGATATTTCTAAACATACTCGTGATTAGTAATTTTAATGGTTGATTTTAATTTGTAATTGAAATTCACGATTAAAATGACTACAGCACCCTATATATATATATACTTATACAGCACTTGGATCTTGTCTGCCAATGCCGCATCTCTTAAAACGGGAGTCCTTATTATGACTTTTGGTAAGTTTTAATGATGAAATTTAATGTTATATATATAGTGGCAACAGTACTATAACATTGGCATTGGCATTGACATATTATTATTAGTAGTATTTGTAACGAGTAATGCTAATTCTATAATTTAATTTGCATAGTGAAAGAATTTCTCGATATATTATTAATTATTGTATCACATTTATTATGAAATTATTACATGTACAGAGAAATAACATTTTCAATAAGAAATTATAATGAATATAATTTGGTAAACTAAGGGAAAGAAGATTCTTTACCATTTAGTCAGATAATAATACAGTATAGTTAAATTAGTCTCTAAAGAATTATCTGATCTTTAAATTGATCTTCGAAAAATTAAATTAATCAAAAGTGCCATCGAAAGATTTAAAATTAATCACGTTAATGACATTAAGTTTTGCTGATGTGACACGTTAATATTTTTTTTGTTAGGATTCAAACTCACAGACAAGCTAAAACCATTGGAAAATCAGAGCCTAACCCAACAACCCGACCCCGCGGTCACATACTCTCCTTCTTCTCTACGTGTCTCAGCCTCCATGCCGATTCCAACAGCTGTTGCCTCCATCAGTTGCAGACTTCTTAATGATTCAAACAATACTGCATCTTACTGGTCTTCCATTTCATCAGTCAATGCTTCAACTTCATCAAAACTATAATTGCTAAGGACTCTATTCACATCCATGTTACCATGATCATCAATATCATCCCTTGAGCTATTCACTTTGCTCTCCTTACTTGTCCCAGCTTCAAACTCAACAACACCATCCCGATTGTGATGAAAAGTTAAAAACCACTAATCTTGTAGGCACCATCATCATTACCACCACTACGAGCACCACCATCATCAGCACCATCACGTCATCACCAGGGACAGAGAGCTCAACCCTGTCACAATCCACGCACCTTGTTTGCTTGCAAGAGAATAACATCTCAACAATACAGTCCCTTCTCAACCTGAACTCCTTGGGAAAATCAGAAGTCGCTACCATGATCGCATGGTCAATTATCTCAAATATGTCAGAAGAAGATGAACAAGACCTGAAGTAACTCCTCCAGTGATCCAATGACTTCATGATGCTCATTTCCAATCAAACCCAGACTTCAATCCATATCCCAGCAATAGGAAAAGCTAAAAAATGGAATCACCCACCGATCAAAATTTGATTTTTTCTCATGGAGTAGGTAGATAGCACCAATATCAACATTAATATACAGCTCTGTTTAATGCTTTCCAGAAATCACAAGAAAATTTTATGTTGTTCTTGTTGTTGCTGTTCTTGATCCTTAAGTCATGTAAATGGTGAATTTTCTAGTGAGCGGGGATTTTGTTCAACAACAATGAACACTAAAGTTTATAAATTTATTAACTTAATGCCGCTGTGCCCTTGATTTGGCAAGATTCGATTGGATTCGATTTTAATTGTTGCGCGAATATAGATAAATACGATATTTTTTGGGGAAGGAATTCGGCGATGACAAACAAAATAATCAAAAACCAGAAATCAACCCACACAGCTCCACCAGAAGCCAGTGCCCAGCAGTGGTCACTGAGGAAGAGGACGGAGAGGAGTTGGATGGCGCAGCGACGACAATCTCTGCGACATTGGGCGGAGGGTGTTCAGCGAAGCAGCATCTACTTATTCACGACAGAGAAGAACTGCGGGTAAAGACCGGCGGTGTCATGGTAGAAGAACGTGTAAGGACTGACGGCGACGTAGAACACCTTGCAGGACGGCGGCATGGTGGAGCTTCAGGTAGAAGACGAAGAAGCTGTTGAATGTGGGAAGAAGGAAATCCTATTCCTTGCTGGGTTTGGGTTTGGCTTGATGCAGGTATGATCCGGGTTCAGATTGAGTTGTCAAGCTAACGTGCTATATCAACAAAATTTAACGTCGTTAGTGACAGAATGGACGGAGGGACTAACGTGATTAATTTTAAATCTTTCGAGAATGATTTTAATTAATTTAATCTTTTGAAAATTAATTTAAAAAGTGAGTCAGAGACCAATTTGACTATTTATTCGGTAATAATATATATCTAATATCTTATTAGTAAAAGTTTTTTACTCTTAATAATTAATATATTTATTGTTTTAAAAATCTAACAAATAATTTATGTAATTGAGTGATACGTAGAACCATTCTGATCCATCATAGTAACAATTAATCAAAATTAATCTTGATTACAATGTTAGGGAAAAAAAATTGAAACTATACCTTATATGCTTTGAGAAGAGTAAGATACTAAAAATAAAATAAAACTATGTATAGAATAATGAAAAAAGGATACCTATCAAGCCGTTGTGGTAGGTTAGTTTATAAATAATAATTAAGGATATTGATTACGCAGAGAGTAATAGGTATTGGTGAATTTCAAAGTGGTGAGTAATGCATATTCATGACCATGGTTCCATCTTCCTATTCCATGGCATGTTTTTAGTATTTTTAATGCCAAAAGGATTGACATTGACGTAATAATTTAGCAAATTATTATTATATTAATTATATGGGAATGTGATCACAATCAAATAATGAACAACTCGCGCCACTTACCATGAATAACTAACCTTTTTAACATGGTTGGGACCAACCATTATTGATTATTCCAAACTAGAATACATACATTAGATGTTGACATTCAATAATAAATAAATATGAAGTACTTTCATTTAGGTTTGGTGTTATTATAGTCTTACGGATACAGAGATAAATTATTTAAGTCCATTTCTAACAATCTAAAATGTACATTCTTTTTTATTTATTAGATCCTTTTTTGTTTTCCGTTCAGGTAACTTTTTATTTTTTGGTACATTTGCTCAGCCTATTTTTAGATTCTTTGTTTGGACAGTCTTACTTTTTTTTTTTAGTCTTCTATAATATTTTATAATATTTTAGTCTTCTATAATATTTAATTCGTAGCAATTGGCATAAGATAAAATTCAAGTTATCGATAGTTAATTAAGTGGATAAGTAAATTAACTACTCAACCAACCCAAATTAATTTTGTGCATATTTACTTATTAGATATTAAATATACACTCATCACATAATGTTTTTTGGGTTTATCTATTTTAAATCCTAAAGACACATTGAATTAATAAATTAAGAAATTTTTTATTAAAAATATAAAAAAATTATATTTTTTAATGCATTTATTAAATAAAAACATTTAAAATTTTTCACTAATGATAAGAAATTCATTTTTTTTATGATTTTCGACATTACCCTGGTGCTCTGATTTTCTTTTTTCTCGGTTGGGCCTGAAACTTGGTGGGCTTAAATTAAAATATAAAAGATAGTTTTCAACAAATATATGCTCCAAAGTGTAACAAAGCCCAAGCCTGTGACTGTATATTGGAGGCGACCAAAACTAAAATATTGCTTCAAAGTTCAAACCTTGCTAATACCAAAAAAAAAAAAAAGAAAGAAAGCTCAAATATTGACAAATTATTACTTTATTAGACCATATAAAATATTGACAAAATAAAAAGACCATCTATTGTATTTAGTTATCTATTGTATTTAGTTAAAAGTTTAGTATTTTTTTTTTGGGTTGAGTTAAAAAGTTTAGTTAAATCTGTCAATTGTCCTAATCATCTTATCATCATGATTATTGCGTATTTCATGACTCTTAGACCCACAGAAAAAAAAAAATTTATACCATGTTTGGTTGATTGGTTCGGCTCCAAATAAATAAAAATAAAAAACCTATGTAATTGTTTCTGAATAAAAAATACTGAATTTTAAAAGACACAAAGCTATTTGGAAAAAACAATACAATGATTTTAATTTCACCAAAAACTAGTAACAGTGGTGATAAAAGCAGGGACCAAGCTAGATGGAATAATAGAAAAGAGCCAAAAATTAACTTCATAAAACAAAAATTTTAAGGAGAATTAAATTAAAATTTGTATATAATTTATATGAACAAAATAAATTTAGGGGGGCATGCCCCTTCCTCAATAATTTATATGAACAAAATTAAAACAATTCAATAACTTAAAACTTATACCAAGATATTTAGTTTTTTTTTTAATATATTTTCTATTGGGGACACTAGCTAAGCCTCCTTATGATTTTCTAAGCCAGCTTTTTCCATTTGTTGGAGGCACCATTACAA
Source organism: Arachis duranensis (assembly GCF_000817695.3). Taxonomy (NCBI): domain Eukaryota; kingdom Viridiplantae; phylum Streptophyta; class Magnoliopsida; order Fabales; family Fabaceae; genus Arachis; species Arachis duranensis. The sequence continues at coordinate 3,422,711 of NC_029780.3, forward strand.
TCTCTAAGAACATGGGTGGATACAATGACCCGTGAACCTTTATTTGTGATATATTTTCAAGTGTCTATCACGTTCAAAAAAGAAAAAGAAAACTATCATTTATACATACATCACTAATCCTTATTAGTTATTACCCTATATTTGTTTTTATATCATAGTCCAACTCGTATCTCAACTTTGCAAAACAAAACAAATATTGTTGCGGATTAAAAGGAGAAATAAAAGAAAAAAAATCACTTGTTTGATTGTTGAATCCGTCTTTTCTAAGCTAGACACAACCATAGAAGTATTAGCATTAGAAAGTGAGTAAACTATTATTTCTAACAGAAAGATTTGAATGTTGATAATTCTAACTACGAAATATATTAAAAAAAAATGCAATAATAATCATAGACATGCTTTTAAAATGACCATAAGAAAATCATGTAGAAAATGAGCAACCCTACAAAAGGGACTTAATTAATTAATAATACAAGCCAAAACAAGTTAGTGAAATTATGCATATCCGTTTAAGTTTTCCCTTGATACATTCATACACATTAGAAGTAGAAAATTTCATTCCTTGATGCATTTTAACAAAAATGTGTAATACAAAGTCTCTTCAGCTTTAAGCATGGAACAAGAAATCATAGCCTCAATCTTCATTTTGAGTGGTGTATGTGGCCTTGCTTACCACCAACTGAAAATTAAACAAGAGAGTTTTTTTAATCATATTGATGCAACAAAAACAAACTAGGGGGAGAGGGAATATAGTAATTAACAAAATTTCATAATTAAGTTGTCAACGTTTTGCATGCACCAAATTAAATTTAGTGAATTTGGATTTTGTTTTTTTAATGTTCAAAAAGAACATGATGACAAGATCTTGGCTTCACTATTAAATATTAATCAATATTGGTTACATGAGTAGAATAAAAATAAATCTAAAAGGGTAAATAATTAATGGTTTAAATATGAACATGACAAGGTTTATATTATATTCATTTTAAACATGAACAAGTTATTTATTTAGTGCATGAATGATTAAAAAAATTTACTTTATTGCTTGTGTATCACAGCATGGTACCATTGACATATTTAATTAAGAATGATATCATCTAGGAATTAGTAATTCGTAACTTTCTTATATTTACTGAAAAAATGTTTGAAATATGAATATGACAATAATTAAAGGTCATATTTATTTTAAACATGAAAGGATTTTAATTAAAATTAGTACATCATGCATGCACTAACTAAAAAATAATCCAAGGATTAAAATCTATGCATGAGAATCTTGATAGCATTGTCCAATTAATTAAGATATAAATTCAAACTCACGTGAAAGAGCTGCAAGATCAGATTTCTTCAACACTCGCAATCTCTTCACTGTTGATACAAACATGCTGCCAAACATACACATTAAAAAGGAATCATATAACATATATAATAATAACAATCATAGCTTCCAATAACATTTTTCTAGTAATTAATAATGTTGAAACCCAATTATTGCAAAGTGATCTATAGTTTATTGTATTGGCCAGGGACAGTCATCCAAATTTTTCACGTGAGAAAGAGACACCTTAATTTTATGTGTATATAGTTATTAGAAAGGACATAAATAAATAGTGCTCATATACTTTTAGAGACACAAAGTATAGAGGGAGATAATTGTTTAGTTCTATGTTAATTAAGCATTGGACATCGAACTATAGTAAAATAATAGAGAGAGATTGTTAAGAAAGACACATTTATTTAGAGGCTGTTTGGACAACACTTATAATTTTTTTAAAAAACATTTTTTATTATATTTTGGCATTTTCATCCCATTATTCCACTATACAACTTATAATAATAGATAAAAAGATATAATATTTTTTGACTTTGAAGTTTGAAAAATATTTTAAAATATTCTTAACTTTTATTTTACTTTAATTGTTTGTTTATGAAATTTTTTATTTGCATCCAATATACTCCTGACAACTAAACTTTTAGGAAATTTAGGATTAATCCAGTAATAATACATGACAACTATATCTAATTTACTTGTGTTGAAAATTGTTCTTGTGAAATTGTCAATTGTTACCGAATTTGTCTTAAATTTTTTAAAAATTTGATACACATAAAAAACTTTTAGAACAAAATTAAAACAAAATAAGACTTAGAAATATTTTTAAAATTTTTAACAAACTTTAAAAAAAAATATATACTTTATCCTAGATAAATAAATGATCAAAACTCAGGTGCAGTCAAGTTGATAACTGAAAGACGTTAGACTTCACGTAAAGTTAACTGTACCTGAATTTTTATATATATATATATATATAGTTTTTATAGATAAAAATAAAACAGACTATTTTGATCTTTTCATCTAAAAAAATAATAATTAAAATATTAACACGTATTATATTAAATAATTTAGTTAAATTTATTAAATTATTTAACTATTTTTAGTTATTGTTTTTACATAAAAACATCTTTATGTAACTCTTTAAAATAAAAATTTAAGTTGAATGAGAGAGAGAGAGAAGAGATAGATGGTTACTGCCATGGGACATCCCCAAGAAGCATCTTGTCTCCTTCATTATCTTCATAAATAAGAGTATATTCCCCACTTCCATCTAATACACCTGTTGTTATCATTGTTTTCTCTTCCTCTTGATTTTGCTTTTCAATACTTCCACCACCACACGAATCTCTTCTTTGAGCTGATCAACAACAAAAACAAAATAAGATTTATTTCTCTCTGAATCAAGTTCAGTTGTATCTGAATTCTCACCTTGAAGTGATGTTATAAAACAAAGAAAAAGTAATAATAAATAAATAATAAAAGAAAGACAAGTTTGGAAGAAAATGGTTTTAAAAGGACACTTGAAAATAATAAATAATATTTTTTTAACTATTAAATAATATATATAAAGATATAAAACATTTTCTCCTATTTTTTATTTTTAACTATTATAATTTCTAAAAGTATAAACAAATTATAATTTTTATATTCACAAACATTAAAGTCTTTGTAATCATAAATATCTAATAAATATAATTATAAACCAAGTTTTCATCCAAAACATAATTATAAATATTGTTTTCAAAGCAAAATAAATATAATCTAAAACAGAATTATAAATATTGTTTCTAAAACAAAATAAATATAATCCAAAACACTCAGTTTTCATCTTCATTCTCTTATAAGTTGGGTTGGGAGAAGTTGGATTTTAACAAAAAAAAAATTATAAAAATACCCCTTACTAAACAAATACTAAGCCCGATGGGGAAGCATGCCCCGCCCCGCCCTACCAAAGCCCGCGGTTTAAGCGATGCGTGTTAGGCGGGCTTTTCTTATTTGACGGTCCCAAATTTCCAGCCCAACCCGACTTTTTTGACGGGTTACGCGGGCCGACCCAGTGGGTTAAGACCCGTTTGCCACCCCTACTTATTGTCAATCTTTTTTCGCCTAAATTTATCGGTATTCAAAGTTCATCAAGTAAACTTCAACTTATTTTAATTAATTACGGGTTTAATTAAGTCTAACTCGTTATAAGGATAAAGCTTTCTTATCACTAATTTTTTTCAATCATAAAATTTAAATAGAAGAGCTTATTTATTAAAGAAAACAAGAACTCATCCATTAAACCAAAGAAATTGCTGATTTTTTTTATCAATCTTAACAACTAAACAAGAGAATATAATACCCTGTGAAGAGTATTAAGGTGGCTACTTCTGTAAAGATATCTTTATGTTAAAATTTTATTTTGAACGGTTAGACAATAGGTCAGTCAAACATGTCAAATCATCTAACGATTCATAATATAATCTTTACATGAAAATATTTTTATAAAAGTATCCACCTTATATTGAATGATGAACAAACAATTTTGATTAAATTGTCCAAAAGAAAAAGAAGGGTCCACAAACAAAATAACGTTACCTGAAAGGAGGTCTCTAAAGAGGTGGTCAACAACAGAGGAAAGTTTGTCATAGCTGCCATAAGCATTAATATCCACTTTTCTCCCAATTGGAATTCCATCCATATTGATCTTCACAAACATGCCTTTATTAGGAGGACCACTAATGTTGTTAACATGTTCCTTATTAATAGTATTATTAGCAGCCTTGTCTTCCACATTAAGATTAAGATGATGATGATGGTTGTGGTGGGACCCAAGAGGGGGCTTAGAAAAAGTGCTTCCACTTGCATTGTTCTTCCTGAATGAACGAATTGGAGGCCAACCCACTACTGGACCAGCTGCACTTCTGTTTTTGGGGTGGTTCCATGTACAAAGTTTAATCATGAGAACCAACAGGATAGTTCGTAGTTAAGCACTACATGACCTATGATGCACATTGATTGACACAAACACAGAATACGACACATTGCTGGATACAGCGACACACTAATTTTAAAAATGATCAGAAATATGACATACATGTACAATATAAAGAATTTTTTGGATAAATTATAATCATATGTTGATATTTAATTCTTTTTTAATTATATAAATAATTTTAGATATTTTTTAATTAATAATTAATAATACATATCATTTTTAAATTCATTTTAAAAATATAAATTAAGAATGAACAAAGGTAGATACACGAACATGTAATTGTATTTGGGTGTATCTAAGTGTATCTCCTGAAGAAATGAACGTCATGTCCAAAATGAAAGTATTTGCACTTCATAGATAATGAAGCTCTATATTATGATTAAGAGCTGTGTTGACTTTATCATCCATCATTTACTATTGGATTGAATTCAATGTAATCCATACTCTATCCAACAAATCGGCATGGACAGAAATGTATGTCATATACATTAATTTGATCAGAATAAGAATTAATCATTAGAAAAAATAGCATGAGGATATCAATCTTCCTCAGCATAAGTTTACGATAGTCTAATTCCACTTTTGAGTCATGTTAGATACTTAGAAGTTTAATTGAATCAATTTTTTAAATGTTCAAATAGCATTTCCTTATGCTGGATGAAATTGGTGAGTGAGTGAAACTAAGAATAAAAACACAAGACAGAGGTTCAGGCATTCACATGTCAAAGACAATATCAAATTTCAAGAAAAGATAAGGAAGGCACATAATTGATGACAGATAGTATCAGCAAACAGCAATCAGATGCAGACATCACTAAAGCATGGCATGGAAAGTGTGTGTAACAATACAGAAAAGAACAGCCAATATATATAATGAATATCACAAAGATTTTCATAGCTAAAGTTGCCCTTCTTTTTAGGATGAGTACTGTGCAAATATGCCAAAATCATTTTGCAATTAATGCTGGAATCTTCATAATTGGTTCTTGCACTAAAAAGTACAATGGACCACAAACAATATCAAATCTGACCCGGCTGGCAAAGATTCTCTCTAAAAGTTTAACATCAAAAGCAACTAAACTTTGTTCTTTTTATCAGTGAGATCACTTGTATTGATCAAACAACACTATAATAGTATTTAGACTAAATTGCATTTTTGATACTCTTCTATTCATAAAATATATACTAACCTGTCTTGTTATTTATGTTATAATACAACACTTAAACACTTTATTTTTTAAATGGAAGTGTTTTACATAAAGGTGGACCAAAATAGTGTAATACAGAAACATGGACCGCGAGAATTTGTTAGAGGGGAAAAGCAATTTTGCTGAGAGCAAAAAACTCGTTAACTCTTCTACTATTGACTTGTGGTTTTCACCCTACTGAAAAGAAATTTTTTTCCGAACTTCTTGCTTCCGTATACATGTTAATCACACAATTAAGACTATTTTTTGACATATACATTTATAATTCTTCCATATTAATATTTTCCAGCCACAGTTAGAAGCGTATATTTTATATTTTATAGACTATGACATTAACATAATATTACATAAGTTTAAGGGGAAGTAATTGTAATTTACCATAATGTTTATGAATTATGATTCCATGTCTAGAAGTTCAAGAAAGACACAATATATGGAAAGAAGGAAGAAAAGCTGGAGTACCTTTTCTGAGAGCTGTTGGGGGCAGCTGTATTTGCAGAAGAAGGTGATGATAATGCTTTCTTCTCTGCACAGACTGCACCATTATGAAACTCTATCACTTCAGAACGACATGGTTGTGATGATGATATTGCATCCTTTGATTCCTTTCCCACCATTGACATGTTCTGAAGAAATGATGAAGCTTTAGCCTTAGTAGCCTGGTCCTGGTGGTAGTTGTAAATTCTCTGGGATGAGAAGTAACCAAGAGAGAGTGGTGATTGATCTGATTCATCACTGTTTCTTTCTCTCTTGTTTTCATTGTGATGAGACCAATAATCTTCATCTTTTTCTTCATCTTCTTCTTCTTCTTCACCAGGTGGACCAAGTCTTAGTTCTAGTTCCTTTTCCTCTGAAAACTTGTTGTGGCTGCTTCTTCTCCTTCTTCTACTATCATCCATCATTTACGCATTAAAACAAACACTTTGTGTGCAAGGAAATAGAATTACCCTTCATGCAACAACACAGCACACTGGTTCATGCAACAATGGAAGTGTCAATACAATTGAGAAACACAGAGATAAGAATTAAGATAAATAATACAAATCTCACACAACAAAATAGTAAGTAGTAGTGCATATACCCTAATCAATTTCTTTCTAAAATGAACTTGGATGAAGTAATTGAAAGACTTTGATATATGAACAACTTTTGTAGCCAAGGTAATTAACCTTGGAAGGCCTAGTACTAAGAATTTGATCACAAATAATAATTATCACAGGTCAACAAATTAAGATCCCTACCAAAGAAAAAAAAGAAGAACACAAACTAAAAGCAAAGGAATGTAATATAATAGCATGAAATTGTTGACTAGATTTTATTTTTTCAAATATTTTATTCCCACACGTTTGTTTGGGTTCCTTTTAGTGTGTTTTTCCAGTTTCCACCTTTTTAAAGAGAGGAAGGCAACTAATCACTCGTACATATTGGTTTGGAATCTCGCATTATGCAGCAACCTATTGGTCAGACTTTTAATAAAGTTTAGATTTGCGACGAACTAGTTCTTAGTCTGTCGAACTAAAAGATACCTAGGCAACCAAAAAAAGACAGAAAGGCAATTCATAGTAGGACAAAAAAAAATATGCATGGTTTTTAAAATTGCATGTTTTTTTCTTTTATTTACGTAATACAAAAGGCTGCAAATTTTTTTTTTGGCATAAACAATAAAATTTTATGATACGCATAGTTATATACATAACTATCTTTTATTATAAAAAGTTTGGTATTAATTTTATAAAAGGGTGTATTAATAAACACGTTATACACTAGTAACTATAATTATTAATTATTGATATTATATCTTTAATACATTCTTTTATATATATATATATATTTTGAATTTGCATAAATTTTATATTTTTTTCAATTATTTATTTATTTATCTTATACTATTTTTTTTGAATTAACAAAGATCAAACTCTAACTTTTTTATCATAAAATATTTAATACTATATTATAAAATCACTTATTTCAAAAATTTGACTTAATATGAAAAAGACATAAATAGTTATATATATTGCTAACAATTACAACTGTGTATTAAAACTTTATTGCTGTATACATAACATTTCTGGTACTTTATGTTGGCAATAACAAATGATGGTTCATTATTAGAAAGAGTCTAAATTTCTCTTGAACTAGAATTCAGACTAAGTTCGTAGATGAATACCAAAAATAGTAATGTTCAAAAGAAAAAAGAGAGGTTGTCATTGCCCAAAAATCTAAAACATGATTGAAGGGAATTATTACACACGCAACCTTAGAGCCCCTAAAATAATAACGTTAGGCAGCAGGTTGTTTGGCAAAGAAGTAAAAGCAAGTTGCAAGGACCTCTCATCAAAGATACTTACATTGCCTCTCACAATTGAAAACGTTTTGACAAATAATGCCTCTGCCTACTAAGTACTAACACCATATATTACACTTGGTACCCGGTAGGGTTCGAACTCCCGACACTTGGTTAAGCAGACAAATGAACTGACTACTCGACTAACCCAGGTGGGTTCTAAATTTTTGTATTTTGTATCTATACCAATTTAATTACGTGCCGAAGCATGGTATAGTCTTACTCTTTGATGTATAAATAAACCAAAAATGTTATTTTTACACCAAAATCAGTCACTAAAAACAGCCACCAATGTAATTGTGTATAAATACATATGTGGTTTAATTTATTTTCAATATGTATTTATATTCCAACATGTATTTTATACTAGTGGCTAATTTTGGTACACACGTAACATAGTCACGTAGCATAGTCCATAAATAGACACATTTTAGTTGTTAATTTAAATACAAAAATATTATTTATACACTAAAATCAGCTATTAAAATTATCTACTAATGTATTTTTGTATAAATACATGTATGATTTAATTTACTTTCAATGTGTATTTATATTCTAATATATGTTTTATACTAGTGACTGATTTTGGTGTATACGTGACATGATTGATTTAAATATCATAATTCAGGCATCCAATTCGGCTTGTAATTAATTATGGATCTGGAAAATATCAAATCAGAAATTTGTATTCAATAATAGGGTAGATCCACTTTAACTAAACTTGCATTCAGCACTAAATAACAATTGAAATAGTATGAAATTGTTTTGATTGTAATTATCAAATACCAAGTTGGGTGTCCATCACTGGTACAAAAAAGTAAACACTTCCTCAAGAAACTACTACTAATATATTAATGACTCTTAAATAAAGATATATCTTTCTTGTTTTGTTTCTTAAAACAGTATTTCTGTTTCATCTTTTTTTAGAGTCAACGTGAACAATTTTGGTTAACACTTCAAAGTCTTCATTAACAGGAAGACACTTGGTACACTCAAGTCCTTGATGGCACAAATGGAGGCAAAGTAAAGGTTGTTGCCTTTAGTTAATGATCTTTATTAATGTTAAATGTCAAAACAAAGTAGTAAAGTGCAGGTTAAGTTGGTCGTATGAGACAAGATCTAAACATCTTTTGAGGTATTAAGAGAAACGAAATAAAAACATATTGCTTACCTTGTTATCAGGTCATAAAATTGAATTGATTGGGTCCTTGCTTGTGTTTATTAATTTCCTCACCTTACTCAATTTCAAACTTGTCTATCACTCCTGACCACAAAAAAAAAAAAAAAAACTTAGACTAATTTGCTTAAAGAAACTATTTCAATTTAATTGTGGCACTGCAAAATTTGTTCACATAACTAAAATACAGTGGGATGAGAATGTGGTCAAGACAAATACAAGAAGTAAAAAAGTAAAGAATTGTTCTGAATGAATTAAATATATGAATGTATAGGAATGGTGCCAAGGAAGGTTGCCTTAAACAATAAGTTTAAAGAGCAAAATTTGCCTTAACACAAGAAGTGTAAGAGTCAACTCTGTAGAGGATCAAGAAGGGAAAAATGACCTCCAAAAAAATTGATACAAACCCAAAAAAATACTAATATAAGTGGTAACTTAGCCTTCAAGGTACTGAGAATGAGAAGCAGCAAGAAGAGCAGCACCAATTCCAGAACCATCCATGGAGTGCTGTATGACAATGTTTTGTGAGACAACTTCTCCAAGCAACTCAGCCACGGTATCCTCTAGGCACTTGCTGTATGCATCATAATGCTCATACAATCCACCATCCATGGCTATCACAAACCTTTGACCCTCACTGTCATTGAGGGTGTCTTTCCCCAGCTTCTTCAGGATACCCAACATGCCGGCAGCGGCAAGACGAGCACCGCGTGTAGCAATAATGTTGCAGAGCTCAATAACCACCTTCCTTGATTCCAATGAACTATCTTGTATCTAAATATTGTACAAGGAGAAATTAGTAAAGTCAATAAAAGTATCATGGGAAAAATACACTTCAGTGCTATGTTTATAGAGGAAGTTAGTGTCACATTTTGCAAAATATAAGTGCTGAGTATTATGTAACCTAAATCTCAAATAGGTTAGTATAAACTTCAATAAATGGGGGGAGGTTATATATAATATTGCCTAATTATATGGGAGGTCAATGTAGTTTACCCATGTATAAATGGAACTGACAACTTTTAAAAGCTAGACGTTGCAACATGAATCACAAGTTCAGATAGAACTAAATTATTGAAAATGTAATAAAGGTATTCAGTATGCAGTTTAGTATTGATAAACTTTCAGTTTAAGAGTTTAGTACTGTCAAATAATCACATATTACTTGCTGCTTGACCCTTTACATAAATTTTGTAAATAGTTATACCCTTAGAATATCTTTGGATTTCTGTTTAAAATATCAAACCATGTTTAGACAAAAATCTGAGAGAAATCCTTGCCTAAATAAACCATTGTGTGAAGGTTTTCAAATGAGAAACTAACATGCATTCAGCAGTGTGCCAAGGTCTAATCAAATCACAATGTAAAAGAAGAAACAAAAAAAAGAAAATATCACACTGAACAATGTATCAAATTAAACTCTTCAATATGTGAATTTTGTACCCTAATTATAAGAGTATAGATAACCTTGATATCACCAAAGGTTGAAATAACTTGCATAACATATGCAGAAGAAGCTTTCCTATAAATATTAAACTGTATAGAGAATTTTATATACCTCAAAAATGGTCTTCAGTTTGTTCCCAACTACACTGAGATCAGCAGATGTGTCATGATGCATTGCAGACATGTCAGGTGTCCTGCACATCCAACACTCATGGTCATGACATAAAAGTTTGTCCCAACAATAGTAGAATTTCAGATTTGTATTAAAGCATAATGCAAAATCCCTAAACCCTAAAAACCCCCCATTCTCTTCCATTCAGTTATATTATTCCCTTTAGTTACAGCACACTTTACCCATGCCACGCATCCCACACTCTTCACATAATTCCCAATTACAATTAAGCCCATATAATTATTAATGGATACCTAAGACAAACCAATAGTGAGCAGTATAATAACTATAAACACCTGTAGTTAACTAACTAATCACAGTTTTCATATGAAAATTGTACTGAGTATTGGAGACTTTCATTAGGGATTCAAGGCCTGGACTATCCAAGGTCTACTTTCTTAATGCCCCACAGAAGTTGGAGCCTTCAAACATAAGACATATAAAAAAACATTGGTAAAGCATAATTATGCAATCCCTCTGCATGAGTGCCAGGTGGTAATCTGATAATGGACTCTGATCACTAAACATGGGAGATGAAAGCTGTCATTTTGATAGTTATTACTCTCATGAGAAAACCTTTGATATGTGTATTAACAGAAACTCTCTCAGACTGAAGATACACTAAAAATCACCAGCAACAAACTACCAAGAATCCTACTCCAAATGAGAATGGATGAATGCCAGTGTATAAGGTTCCCCTCTTAGTTTCTGTTATGATGGCTATGAAAACTTGAAAATCTCTCCATAAGCTTTACAACTAACTGTAAAGATCTCTCATCTAGCCACATTTCCTATTTCATTATTAAGAAAGTACCAAACCTAGAAGGATCCTTCTATATCCAGTAGACACGACAAAAACATTCTTTTGCACATTTCCTATTTCATTAAAAAACGCAATCACTCTCTTCCAAAGTGAGTCACAGATCGTTGCTTTAATGGCTAAATGCTTACCCCAACAGCAATTTCAGAATAAATAATGAGAAACCACAAATTCTATTCCTTCCTATTATAGTTTTGCTTGTTCTTTCGAATCAGCGAATCATTTATATTTAGGAGCAGAATGGGTGTGTCACTGATGTACAACTTATGCTTTCAAATGTTCATTGTTCATTGTTCATTATAAACAAAGCATGCAATAAGTGTCTATTTGTTCAAATTTAACTATTGATATCAGAAGCAAGTTTCAAGGTGAATGTTATTTGAGCAGGTGGAGAGAAAAGGAAAAGAGACACAACAGAAAGAAAATTAATTGGATAAACTGGATCCCAGTAATAGAAAGGCTAATTTTAAACCTTAATGTGAACGGAACTTTCAACTTTGGAGGAACGGTGTCCCCGAAAAAGGAAGCTTCTTCAGCCATTTTACATAGCACTCTTCGAACAATATCTCCCAAATACATACCAGAAATTATCTTCTCATAAACCTGGAAATTAGAAATGAACAGACAAGTGATATAACCCCCTTTGTCAAGGCAGATATTATGGAATTTAGAAAGAACATGAATTCACCTGTTCACCAGGGTTTAAACTCTCCATATCTAATGCATGATCAAACTCGGTTAAGGGAAGATGTGAAGACCGGAAATTTCCCCACTCCATGTTAATAACCTGCAGCCATCTCATATGAATTCAGAGAGGTTGGAATGTTTATTCTACCGTTCATATCAGATAATCTATAGCCATCTTACACTAAAGAAAAGTAAGACAGAAACTGGTTACCATTTCTCCGGACTTGGGCAAAAGGCCATGCCATTTTGGTATTGCTTGAGCACGCTCCACATATGCTGCATTTGTTCCAGTACCTAAAATAACAGCAGCAATGACATCTTTGTCTGTGTATCGACCTCCAGCTAATGTTCCAACTGTATCATTGACCTAGTATACACAATGAAAATAAGTACATACTGAAAAAAAAAGCCACAAACAGAAATTTGACTTTGGAACACTAAAAATTTTCAGAATAAACAAAACTCTTGAGAATGAATGTCATACGAGAGTCCAAAACTTCAATTACCAGAGCTGTTACACGCATATCAAGACCTTGCTTCTCCATGGCTTTTGTCAATTCTGCCACAATATCCTTACCAACCTATTCAAACAACACAAAAAAAAAAAAAGTATAAATGCAGAGATAAGCTATGTCCCTCGATAAAATCTCCTAATGCCTTTATGCACTAAGCATGAGTTACTCCACATAAACAAGTTACTCTACACCTTGAACCACCTAAGGAGGGCATTCTACCACGTTTTTAACAATAAGATACCTTATACATGGAAAAGTCAGAGACTATACACAGGCAATGTAAACTTTCAGCCACTTCTTTAAGAAATAAGTGGAAAGAAATACAAGACTTAAACAGAAAAGTGATCAAACTAACTATTTTTGATAGATGAACTGACACTTGACATTCAGAACAAGAAGGAAATAAATTTTGGGACCTCATGAACATATCCTCAGTAACTTATGTAATGTAGTAAGATAATATGATGATTATTATTAACAATAATTTATTATATCAACTTGTGATGTAACTGTAAATTCAAAGTTGGGGAGTCAGAATTGAGGATTTAGAACCTAATCATTAATAAATCATATCCACAAAGTGCCATAATATACAGCAAGAAGATTCGACTTGAAATGAAGTAAATGAAAGAAAAGGAATCAGGATGTGGTATTAACTGTATCATCTATGGAGAAGCCTTTTGTCCACTTTATAAGGTTCCCAGAATCAATTGATGTTTGCATGACAGGGAAGGAAAAGGTGAAACCTAGTTCCCTCTGTCTACCAGGATGAATTTGAAAATCTGGTCCTTCTTCGGCAACAAATTTTGCAAGTTTTGATGCAATATATTCAAATAGTGCCTGCATCAGAGTTTGTTTAAACTTTTTGGTCATTGTTTCTCAAAAGACTTGCACAAAGAAATTAACAATTGTTAAGGTAACACAAAGGACTCACACTTGATGATCCAACCATCAACTTAGGTGGAATTGACACCTCAGTAAATTCTTGACTAACAATACCACCTCCCTTTCCCCCCAGTTGCACACGTAATACACGAAAGTTAGTTCCTCCAAGGTCCAATGCATAAAATAGTCCTTCCTCATCCCTAAAAAAGGGAGGGATGCATCAAATCAGTGCTCATTCGCTGTCTCCATAGTTTTAAAATGTTGAAGAACAACTAAAAAAGAAAATTTTGACAATGCAAATGGATTTACATTCATCAAAAGAACAAGAACTCGAAACAAATAAAAACCAGTCAAAAACCAAAAAACAAAGAAAAATAAAAAATGTGTTTCCGTCTAGTCCATGAACAAAAAACAGTCAAAAATGTATGCGTATCATATTTGTATATAAAACAGACCCTCCATTCAAAAACATCTCTCAGTTTGAATGACTTAGAAAATCTGTTACATTTATATTCCATGTAATATTGGTGTAAATTTTAATCCATATACATTGCATTGTTAATGTTACATTGCCTTATAGAAGTATATGTTTAATATTACATTGCCTTCCATTTCTCTCTCTACCACTCTTCATTAATCCTCAAACCAATGCCAAAATTCCACTGTGACACACAAAAAAGTACAAAACTTCCGTTCCAAAACATCTATTATCACTTTGAAAATCTTATACATTCATAACTCAATGTAATATTAATGTAAATTGCATCCAAATAATTAAACACACTAATAGACCAAGTTTTCAAATTGACAGCTATTTTGAAACCTTATATTTTCATCCAACATTACATTGCCAAAACAAATGCATCTTCCACTCTTTATGTTCCTCGAGATCCAGATACATTAATTTCTCGAGGAATTCAAAAACAAAAGGAACACTTATCAAACGGCATTGTATCCAACAACAGTATTGATATTCATGTTCATATTCATGCAGCATAGGACTCATATTAAGATCAATGCATATAGATAGATAGATTAATCGGATCAAAGAAATTGAAAAAGAAACATGAGATTAGAGAAGAGAGAGGTGTTACTACCCAGTGGGGAGATTATCGACGTAAGTGATGAGCATCTTGAGCTTACTGCCACCCTCAGATGCGAGACCGGCGTGCATCTCAACGGTCATGGCATCCGCCACCTGTCTCAGCTTGGCGATAGGGGTTGCGCACTTCTCCTCAACCTCCTTCACTATCGCCAATGCCTTCGCCCTACGACGCCATTTTCTCACAAACCGCCGACCTACCACTGCTGCTACAGCCACCGCCGTCGCCACCCCAATCACCGCCGCGACCACCACCACTCGACCCATAGCTACTACTTGAAAGAATCGCTGCGAATTTGGAAGATTGTGTGTGCTGTCTAATTACATGCCATATGATGTGATCGCCATGACCGAGAGCGTGTTCGTGTTGAGATTTATTTATACGTCTTATTACAAGTGGCAATGGCTAAGAAAAAAATGCATCTCCTATAAAAGATGGCTAAGAATGAAACAAAAAAAATGTGAGGTTTTTTATTCAAAATGGATAATAATGTAAATAAATACTTGTGTTAGGTTATGAACTCTTTTAAGTTGTAAGTTGTAACCACCCATATTTTACTTTCTTTGTGTACTTGTTAAGAAGAGTTATTAAAATAACCTTTTATTTTCTTTTTCAAATATAACAAATAATATTATTATTCTATTAGGTTTTATTTTTGAAGATAGAACAAAACAAAACACTGAAAACAAAATATAAAGAATAAAGATACAAAATTTTGTGTTCTTACATTCTGTTTGGTAATAAATTAGAATAAATTATAAAAATCTAATTCATTCTTATTTCTTTTTATTCAAAAAAATTGAGAAAAAAAATATAATAATAAAAAATATTAGAAAGACATATTAAGCAAAAAATATTAGAAAATAATATTGATATCATAGCTGTCAGAACCGAATTGGTGATCAAATCGCTCAGATTATTATATTACTGGTTCAATCGATAGATTATTGGTTGAATCGATTGACCCGTGTAAATAAAAAATAAAATATAGTCAAAAATTTAAAATTAAAATTTAAAATATATATTTTCACTAATATTTTAAAAATATTTAGCTATTCTAAAATAATATGAAACAGAAACAATAAGTATTTTGTTAATTTTACTCTATCATAAATATTTTTATTTTGTTTTTATATTAAAATAATTATTATTTTTGAA
>NC_029780.3:3438558-3481332 GCF_000817695.3 Arachis duranensis
GTATATATATTAATAAGAAGCTTAACAGCTTGGTGATTATGTGTGTGTGATTCGTAATACAAATGGATCAGGTTGATCAACACTCCTATCGCAAGAAACAAGGCTCCGTTTAAGCACTTTTGACCATGATCTAAAATTTAATTTTGCATGTCATCAACATTTATAATTCCAATTTACATTATATCGATTTGCGATTCATACATATTTGCATTATCAATAAATTTTTATTGAATATTTATCTCTTAATTCATGTGAAACAAGGATTGCATATATCTCACGTAATATCTGTCAATTCAATATAATAATATTATAACATTTTAAATCATCTTTTTTTTAGGATTTTAGATTAAAAGGCAAAGCAACTCATAGAAAAAGCATTAGTGATATTCTAAAAGGTAAATTAAAAAAAGATAGAATGATATTTGTTAGAGTTTTATGTATATAATTAGACTATTTTTAACTTTTTTAATATTAGTCAAAAATGAGTATTACATTAAGTAATTTAGTTTCAGGTGAAATTTACTTTATTATAATTTTTTATGTGTATTACACACTTACATTAGGATATTTGGTTTCGGGTGAATTTTACTTTGTTATTATTTTTTTTAGAATCTAAAAAATTTTGTAAATTAATTTTTCATTCAAAATATTTCCTTTAAATTTTGAAAATTACTAAAATACTAAATTATTTTTATATACTTTTTAAATTATGAAAATAGAAAACGACATTTCTGTTTTGTTTTTATTTTTTAAAAAATTTTTGTTATCATGTGTCCTAAGAACATAGGTTAAACATACTATAAAAAAATTAATGTTATTTGTTACCTAGATTATTTCTTTATCAATAATAGGTTTACCATTGTAATTATTTTTTAGTGAGAGTACATAAAAAAAAGTACATAGTATATAAGGTGTAATAACTCAACAAATATTTTCTAAGGGGGATTTTTCATTCTCTCCAATAATGAGAAGAACCTATCTCTCTCCCTCTCTTAATCCCTTCTGATTCATCAAACCATCAACATCACAGCTTGAACAGCTTAGGGCATGAGATTTTCTTCATGGTGCGGTGAGCGTGGAGAGCAACCAAGCTGTGAATCAAAAAAAAAGAAAAAGTTGTGAATTGAGATCAATCCAATTTTGCCATTCTCTTTCTATCCCTAATTTTTCTTTCGACATTTTCTTTTCCCCATTCTTACCTCTTCCTTCAAACTCATCCAATAGAGTTTGATGAGAGGCTATTTCGCAAGATTTTTTCTTGGTGAACATAGCTGTTCCGATCAACGAGTTGGAAGGAAGAAGATCTGAATCCCTATTACTCTGTGATTCATTGATTTCTCAAAATGGCAAACATGGCAAACAGATCCTCCCATTGCAGAGGTCGTGGAGCTACATTGGCTTGCTCTCATTGCAACAAGCAAGGCCACACAGAAGATGTATGCTATAAGAAACATGGGTACTCCTCCCACTTCTACCAATGGCAGCAACATAACACCACCATCAATCACGTGATCACTGAGGGGCATGATGATATACTCAGTGACAAACAATTCCAGCTCAATTGTCTCCAAGAGAACATTGGAATATCAAGATCTGGATTCACTCCAGAGCAAAGATTTGCCTTGTTAGAGTTGATCAAAGACAAAAGTGTGCAGCAACAACCTCATAATGCAAATCAAACTTTGACTAATTCCATTCACACTTCCACTCCAGGTAAAACCATTGCATTACATTTTAATGCGAGAATTATGAACATTATCACTCCAAAATCTGCACTATGGATCATTGATTCCGGTGCAACAGATCATGTGACTTTTGACTTAAAAGATTTTGCAAGTTTTCAAAATATTGATCCAATCAATGTGATATTGCCAAATGGAACCAAAACTATTAGCACCATCATTGGCACAATCACATTCTCTAAAAATTTTTTTCTCAAAAATGTTTTATACATTCCTTCTTTTGATTTTAAATTGATATCTGTGTCAAAGTTAACCTCAAACTTACATTACAGTGAGCACAACAATATTTGGCATCTTAGATTAGGACACATACCCATGCATAAATTGATTTTTCTGAAGAAGTATTATCCTTTTATAGATAGTATTGCTTCAAATTTTCCTTGTGATTCATGTCATTTTGCAAAACAAAAGAAATTATCTTTTAATCTTAGTACAACTAAAATAAAAGATTGTTTTGATTTAGTTCATATGGATATCTGGGGTCCTATTTCTGTCCCTTCCAATGAAGGACATAGGTATTTTTTGACTGTGGTGGATGGTAAGAGCAAATTCACTTGGATTTTTTTTATGAAAACCAAATCTGAAGCATCACAATTGGTTATTAATTTTGTGAATTTTGTCAGAGTACATTTTGAAAAACAAGTTAAGTGTATAAGGACCGACAATGGGCCAGAATTCACTCTAAAATCTTTTTTTGCATCAACTGGAATTTTACACCAAACTTCTTGTGTAGAAACACTAGAGCAAAACGGGATTGTAGAGAGAAAACACCAGCATATTTTAGGTGTTGCTAGAGCACTATTATTTCAATCAGGAATTCCACATTGTTTTTGGCAATATGCAGTTGCTCACGCCATTCACCTAATTAATAGGTTGCCCAGCACTAACCTGAATAATGCTAGTCCTTATAAGCTTTTGTATGGCAACTTACCTGACCTTTCATATTTAAGAGTATTTGGTTCTCTTGCATATGCCTCCACATTAACAAATTCAAGAACAAAATTAGACCCAAGAGCCAGAAAAACAGCTTTTCTTGGTTTTAAATTAGGAACAAAGGGTTTTCGACTTATTGATTTAAAATCAAAGGAAATTTTCATATCCAGAAATGTAATTTTTTATGAAACTCATTTTCCATTTTTACATTCCACTAGCACTGACATTTCTGTAGTGCCCATTCGTACTCCACAATGCATTGATCTTTTTCAATATGATACACCATCCACACATCATTTGCAATCACCCACACATACCACACTCATAGATTCAAATGAACATTTCTCAAGCTCAATGCACTCACCAATTTCCTCACACACCATTGCACCCATTACCACACCACACACTGATAATGCACCTGCATCACAACACTCTGACATCACACATGACTGCATTACTAGAAAGTCTGAAAGAGTCAAGAAACCGCCTGCTTATTTGAAGAACTATCATTGTTTGACAACTCACACAGCTCACTCTAGCAATGTTTCCAACTCTAACTCTTTATATCCTATCTCACAACACTTGTCATATGATAAACTAACCCCGAAATATAAGTCACTTTCTCTAGCCATCACCTCAAATCAAGAACCTAGCACTTATGAGGAAGCGGCTGCACATGAATGTTGGAGAAAGGCAATACAAGATGAATTGACAGCTCTAGATCAGAACAGAACTTGGTGTCTCACTGAACTCCCAAAAGACAAGAAGGCTGTGAGTTGCAAATGAGTTTTTCGGGTAAAATTCAATCCCGATGGCACCATAGAGAGACACAAAGCGAGGCTAGTTGCAAAAGGATTCACTCAAGTGCAAGGAGTAGATTATGGTGATACTTTTAGTCCAGTTGTCAAAATGACTACCCTACGAGTAATGTTAGCATTAGCAGCGGCAAAGAAATGGCATTTGAAACAGCTGGATGTCAACACTGCCTTCCTTCATGGAGATTTGGACAAAGAAGTTTATATGAAGATACCACCCGGTTTGGCTGTGTCACAACCAGGTTTGGTTTGTAAATTGCAAAAATCTCTATATGGGCTTAAGCAAGCAAGCAGGCAATGGAACATTAAGCTCACTCAGACTCTTGTGGATGCTGGTTATAAGCAGTTTTTTGATGATCATTCACTCTTCATTAAGAAACAATCTGAAAGTTTCACTGCCATTCTAGTATATATTGATGAGTTGGTTAACCAGGAACGACATTGGTGAAATCAATACCATCAAGCAAATTTTCGATGACAAATTCAAAATAAAGGATCTTGGTGATCTCAAATACTTCTTGGGAATGGAAGTAGCACGCTCTAACTCTGGAATTCACATTTATCAGCGGAAGTACACCATGGACCTTCTCAGAGATTTTGGTTATCTAGATTGCAAGCCTCTCTCTACTCCATTTGATTATAGTCAGAAACTTTCAAAGGAATCAGGTACCATTTTAACAGACAACACTGTTTACAGACAGCTCATCGGCCGACTCCTTTACCTCACAAATACTAGACCCGATATCTCTTATGCTGTGGGACGTTTGAGCCAATTTTTGGACTGTGCAACAACTTCTCACCTACAGGCTGCTTTTCGTGTACTCCGATATTTAAAAGGCCGACCTGCAACTGGTCTCTTCTTCTCCTCTACTTCTAATCTGCATCTCACTGGATTTGCCGATGCTGACTGGGCTACCTGTGCCGATACTCGTCGCTCCATTTCCGGTTATTGCTTCATGCTTGGGAACTCGCTCATTAGCTGGAAGAGTAAAAAGCAAACCACAGTTGCCAAGTCCTCTGCAGAAGCTGAATATAGGTCTCTTGCTGTTGCCACTTGTGAAGCTAGTTGGTTATCTTTCTTAATGGATTTCATTGGCTTGCCGCTTCAAAAGTCTATCACTCTATTCTGTGACAACCAGTCAGCCATTCACATTGCCAATAATCCCATTTTTCATGAAAGAACTAAACACATTGAAGTGGACTGCCACATTGTTCGTGAAAAGCATTTGTCTGGTCTCATTCATCTTATGCCAGTTCGTTCCAAGGATCAACTTGCTGATTTTCTTACCAAAGCTCTGCCACCGGGTCCTTTTCTTGCCAATGTTTCCAAGCTAGGATTGTTAGATTTACACAATTCTAGCTTGCGGGAGGGTGTTACCTAGATTATTTCTTTATCAATAATAGGTTTACCATTGTAATTATTTTTTAGTGAGAGTACATAAAAAAAAGTACATAGTATATAAGGTGTAATAACTCAACAAATATTTTCTAAGGGGGATTTTTCATTCTCTCCAATAATGAGAAGAACCTATCTCTCTCCCTCTCTTAATCCCTTCTGATTCATCAAACCATCAACATCACAGCTTGAACAGTTTAGGGCATGAGATTTTCTTCAGATTATTTCTATATATTAAAAACGTAAAACATTTTATTTTTACAAAAAATAACATTAAAATATTCTTTTTATATTATCATATACTTAACCTATGTCCTAACATACAATAACAAAATTCTTTTTTAAATTATAAAAATAGAAACGAATTTAAAAAATTAAAGTTGCATACCTCAGTTCGGTACAACACACATATGCAAGTAAATGGACATTGACGAAAAAATTGGACCAAAGATGCAGTCTTTCATTTAATACTATTTTTAAAAGGGTTTTTTTTAATTTAAATAAAGACGAAATACTTAATTTGCTTCCTCAAATTTCTAACTCGATTTAGATTAATTTTTTATTTTTTAAAATAATTAAATAAATCTCTTATATTCAAAATCGTGAATTCCTATCAGTCTAAAAATTAAGAAACGTTTTAATAACACTGAGATGTACAGTTAAATGCCAAATTAGCACTTAACTAAATGACGTCGTTTAGTGATGAACCTCTCATTACAGCAAAATGATACCGATTTGTCCCAATAATTTATCCTCCCCAATCAAAAAACTCTCAAACGGTCTCTTCATTACTTAAAGTTTTTTTCTTACCAAAAATTGCAATACATTCTCGTCACCCTCATCACCTCTTCATCTTCCTCAAGACAGTGTCATTGCAGCTCACCGACGGTCGTCTGCTGTCCCCTCATTTGATCAGCGAAATTTTTCATTTCTGTCAACATCATCAGCTGCAAACATTTTCTCCGGTGAACAGTAAGGATTTAAGTTTTTTTATTTTTTTTCACTGTGTTGATGTTAGTTGGGTGATTACCATAGTATGTTGTGATTCTGATATTTGCATTTAACTTTTTTGAATATTTTCTATTATCCATTTTTTTGGTGGTTGTGTTCTAGGGTTTAGAATTTCTATTTTTGCTTGCAAAGTTAAATGTATCTGATAGTGTGTAGTTAACGGTTTGTTAGTTAATGGTTTGTTAGTATGTGATTGTTTAACATTTTTTGAAAATTAGAAATTTTTTTAATGGTGAACTCTAATATATTTTGTTGTATTTTTTTCAGATGAGTGATCGACCGAGGCTCATTTTTCCCCATGGAGGGAGGTTTGAGACCAAGTTTCTGATGGAAGATTTGTATACACATCAAATCAAACTGATGAATGGCTTAGAGTTGATATAAATTACCTAGATGTTTTTGCCATAATTAGTTACTATAAGGAGTTGGGTTATGATAAAGCTAATGCTTGCTGGTACTTGGATCCTAAGATGGTTTAGAATACGGTTTGAGGAGGTTGAAGCTGGACCAGGATCTAAGGGATATGGTTAGTCTCTGCCGCTAAAACGATAATGTCATCCATATCTATTTTGAACATGGTCCCTCTGTCCCTGAGTTTATAGATTATATAGAACTGTCTAATGATAATGAATGTGTTGGTGGAGGAGGTGACAAGAATGACTTAGAACAATACAATTGTGTTAAGAAAATCAACATAATTTTAAGCCAATTGTCTGTCTTTACTGAGCAGGAGACTCCAACACTACCTAGTGAACCAATTGTACAACCAAATACTAAGTCATCTGGACTCATATCCCAACTCACACCACAGCCAACGCCACCATACTACAGCCCATACCATAGCCCACTATCAACATGCCCTTATCACAACTGATTCTCATTGCTCCCAAGAAAAATCGCATAAGCACCAAGCCATTGTCTCAACCAAATTCGATTACACCCACTCTCCCAACTTAGAAAAAAAAACACAAAAATTGCACAAATTGTTTAGAGCAATTTTACCACCAAACCAACAAAAAAATTTGATGGCTTCAAATTTAACACTTCAACAAAGTCACTTAGAAAATATGTAACAAGATATGCCGACAAGAAGGAGTTGGGCTATGATAAAGTTGATGCTTGCTGGTACCTGAACTCTAAGATGGTTTAGAATACAGTTTGAGGAGATTAAAGATGGAACAGGATCTAAGAATATGGTTAGTCTCTGTTGCCAAAATGATAATGCCATTCATATCTATTTTGAACATGGTCCCTCTGTCCTTGAGTTTATAGATAGGGGTGTTCATAAAAAAAAATATGATTAACCGGTTAAAAAATCTTAACCACATTTTAGTTAATCAGTTTAATAAAACAATTTTAAAAACCATATCCATATCTTTTAGAATTGATTAACCAAAACCAAATTAAAAAAAATCGATTTTTAACCGATTAACCAAAACCAAATTAAAATCAAAACCTAATTTCAAAATGACAAAGCCTCTTCGACAAAACCAAATTCACTCTTCGCCGCCGTCAACAGTTCTTCTCCTCTGCCTCTTGCCGGAGCTCACCGGTGGTTCGTCGGACCTCTACCTCTTCGAGTCTTCACTTTGACTCACGACTCTGTCTCTCTACCTCAACTTCCCATTCGCGACTCTGTCTTCACTTTGATTCGTCGGAGTATCTCTCTTTTTCGGTTCTCTTCTTCTTTTGTCGGTGGCTCACCGAAGCTCATCAATTGAGGTAAGCCTCCTGCTTGCCTTTGGTTCTGAGTTCTGAGTTTTATCCTAAGTTTGTTATTTGGGTTTTTTCTATTTTGTTGATTGTTTTATTTTGTTCTTTCATTAGTATACTTCTGACTTCTTCATTTCAATGGATTAAAAATGTGCAGATTTTAAAATCGCTCAGTATTAAGCTCTTCATTTCAATGGATTCTGTTGTAAGTTTCTTCTTCACTGTGGTTCACTTTTTGATTGGTTAGGACTTAATTAATTTGTATGAATTGAATGGAAAATTGTTGTTCTAATTATCTGTCTCATTGAATGGAGAATTGTTGTTCTGGCTGCTGCATTATGCTATGTTTCTACAACATTACACTAAAAATCAGTTATTCTTTCAAAACCATTTTTTATTTTAATAACCAGTTAAAAATCAGTTTTAAAATTTGCTAACTGAATAATAATCAGTTTCATCATGTAAAACTAATTTGGTTAATTAATCAAGATTAAATTTTTTATTAACAAAAAATTGGTTTAATTTTTGGATTAACCAAACCATGTACACTCCTATTTATAGATTATATGGAACTGTATGATAATGATGAATGTGTTGGTGGAAGAGGTGATAAGAATGACTTAAAACAATATAATTGTGTTAAAGAAATTAACATAATTCTAAGCCAATTGTGTGTCTTTAATGAGACTCTAACACCACCTAGTGAGCCAATTGTGCATCCAAATACCAAGTCATCTAGACTCATACCCAACCCACACCATACCCCATACTACAGCCCACACCACAGTCTACACCACAGCCCACTATCAACATGCTTTTATCACAATTGATTTCAATGTCTCAACCAAATTCAATTACATCCACTCTCCCAATTCAAAAAAAAAAAACAAACACAAAAATTACACAATTTGTTTAAAAAAATTTCACTCTCAAACTAACAAAAAAATTTGGTGACTTCAAATTTAACACTTCAACAAAATCATAACAAGATTTGTAGGCAAGAAGACACCTCAAAAGCCAATCATTGGGATTGATGATGAATCATTCTGTTCATAAGTTACATCTATTACCTAATCTAGCACTAAATCAGAGGTAAAGCCATTTAAAAAAAGAAAGAAGTAAGATGGCAATACTTTAAACAAGAAAAAAGACAAGGTTGCACAAGAAGAGTTAACCCCTGATGACTCGAACTCTGAGAAGAATGGAGGATATGAATCCGATTAGCAGAGTTATGCTAAATTATATTTATACGTTATGCTAAATCATATTTGCTTGAGCTTATTTATTGTATTTTATTTAATTTAGTTTAATGTAATATATGATTTACTAAAATATATTCGTTTGGAATTATTTTATTTATTTAGTTCAATGTACTCTATATTCTTTTGCTGAATCATATTTGTTTGAATTTATTTATTGTATTTTATTTACTTTAGTTTAATGTAATATATAATTTGGTAAAGTATTTTGTTTAGAGTCATAATAAAATGGAAAGAGTACGCAAAGATAATAAAATTGTGAAAGAATGATAATGAAAGAAAAGAAAAGATGAAGAAATTTTATTGATCGTTGATTGATTGAATTGTTCACTATAAAGGTAAAACTAAGTATATATAGAGCATTGGCCTATGAAAGATAAAAGTAAATAAAGATAAGATAAAGATAAGATAGAGATAAAGATAAAGATAACTATAAGATAAGATAAAGACTAAAATTATAATTGAATTTGTGTATTCTGTTGGGCTGAATTTGTGGGTCGTGAGACGTCTTTATTGTTGTCATGGGTTAAGGTGGAAGAGTGATTTAATACGCCCCCGCAAGTTGGAGGATGAAAGATGTCAAGAATACAAAGCTTATTTAGATTAAGATGGAAGGGTTGAGGAGACAAAGGCTTGGTGAAGATGTCGGCTAGTTGCCCAGAAGAGGGAATTGGGAGAAGTTTCATCACTCCAGCTTGAGCTTTTTGTCGAACTAAGTGATAATCAACCTCTAAATATTTAGTCCGTTCATAAAAAACTGGGTTAGCAGCAATATGAAGAGCATTCTGATTACCACAATATAAAACCGGTGGGCGGATGGGAGAGATGCGTAAAAATTGTAACACATTTAGTATCCATTGAAGTTCACAAGTTGTGTTGGCAAGTGCACGATATTCTGCTTCCGTGGATGAGCGGGCAACGGTGGTTTGTTTCTTGGTCTTCCAATAGATTAAAGAACTGCCTAAGAAGAAACAATAACCTGTTAAAGATCGCCGAGTGTCAGGACATCCGGCCCAATCAGAGTCACTGAAGCCAAGAAGCTGAATTTCTAATTCCCTTGGAAAGAAAAGTCCTTTGACGGGACTAGTTTTCAGATATCGTAACACATGCTTGGCAGCTTGAAGATGAGATTCAGTTGGAGATGCCATGAATTGACTTAATTGTTGAGTGGCATACATGATGTCCGGTCGAGTAGTGGTGAGATAGATAAGACGGCCAAACCAAACGGCGATATACAAAAGGTTTGGATAGTAGGGGACTTTTGTCTTGATATAGTCTTGTGGTACTATCCATTGGAACAGAAGCAGGTTTAGCACATAATAAACCAGAATCCTCCAAAAGATCAAGACAATATTTTTTCTAAGATAAGCAAATTCCCTTTTCTGATTGAGCAACCTCAATACCCAAAAAATATTTTAATAGGCCCAAGTCTTTAATTCGAAAGTGTTGGTGTAAAATAGACTTAATGGCAACAAGTTCAGAAATGGAATTATCGGTGAGAACAATGTCGTCAACATAGACTAAAATGATAGAAATTTGATCACCAATGAATTTAACAAATAGGCTATAATCAGATGAGGTCTACTGATATCCATGAGATAGTAAAAGATGAGAAAGTTTGTCATACCACATACGACTAGATTGTCATAAACCATTCAGTGACTTTAGTAGCTTACAGCATTGATTCGGTTGAGGAAGAAGGAGAGGTTGTTGGAGAAAATAAAGAACTAGGTGGAGTTGGGTCAATGGGTATAGGTGAGGGTTCAACTGGAAGACTAACTGAATCTTGTTTTTGAGAAGGTGTGTTTGGCAATGTTGGGCTGAGTGTATAGAATTGGGCATTTTTTGTGACTAAGGGCAAGATCATTTCATAAAAAATTACGTTTCTAGAAATCTCAATTCTTTTATCTTCTAAAACATAAATAATATATCATTTAAAACCACTTTGAAAGCCAATAAATACAGCATTTTTGGCTCTTGGATCAAATTTTGATCTATTTGCCATTAGGGTAGAAACAAAACATAAGCATCCAAAAACTTTAAGGTCATGATAATTTGGTGGATGATTGAATAAAACATCAAATGGTGTTTTAAAATTAATTGTGGATGATGAAACTCTGTTAAGTAAATAAACAGCATGTCTAACAGCATAAGACCAAAAAGATGATGGTAAATTAGATTGAAACATAAGAGCACGAGCTATATTCAAAATATGTTGATGCTTGTGTTCTACCCTTCTATTTTGTTGAGGAGTTTCAACACAACTACGTTGATGAATAATGCTCTTTGAAGCATAAAAATCAGGTAAAATAAATTCTGGTCCATTATCGGAACGAATAGTTTTGACTTTGGAGTTGAATTGTGTTTCAATTAAAGTAATAAAATTTTTTATTTGATTTTGCACTTATCCTTTTGATTTTAATAAAGTAACTCATGTAAAGCGGCTAAAATCATCAACAATAGTAAAAAAATATTTATGATTATGAATAAAATTTTGCCGAAACAGACCCCAAATATCAAAATGTAATAAATCAAAACTTGCATTGGCTTTGTTAAAACTTTGAGAAAATGAAAGTTTCTTTTGTTTAGAAAGATGACAAATGTCACAAGCCTCATCATGATCCGTAGAGATAAAAGGAAATTGTTTATATAAATGATTAAGTGTTTGCTCATAAAGGTGTCCTAAACGAAAATGCCATATATTAGAAGGTGTAATGGGTGGAGATTGGATGGAATTTATGGAGTGTGTAATGGATAAATTTTTACCGAATTGGGTTCAAAGACATATAATCCCTCTCTCATTCTGGCCAAATCAATTGTCCCCAAATTGTTGCTCTGTAAGGTATAAGAAGAAGATAAAAAAGTTTTCACATGTGAATGCTGAAGTAATTTTTGAAACAGAGATAATATTAAAGTTGAAATGAGGTAAATAAAGAACATCATAAAGAACCAATGATGGTGAAAATTGAACGATGCCTTTATAAGAAACAGTAGTTTGAGAACCATTTGGTAAATGAACAATAATAGGAGAAATTTGTGTGTAAGAAATAAACCAAGATAAATTTGATGCAATGTGATCTGTGGCACCAGAATCAATGATCCAAGTATTTAAGAATGAATCTCGATTTGAAAAATTGTTAACAGTAGAAAAAGTATTGAAAGAACAAAGATAATGAGTAGTTGGACTTGAAAAAAAGCTCAAGTTGGTTTGAAGGACGAGCTTCTTCATTGAAAGGAAGTGCCATAAAAAAAAGTGTTGGGCTGACGAAAGGTCCAAAAGAGGCTCCGGATGAAGTTGCTAGTGTGCCCTTTCTCCTTGATCCATGGATGTCAGCAGAGCTCAAGAGGAGCTCTGATACCATAATAAAACAGAAAGAATGCAAAGATAATAAAATTGTAAAAGAATGATAATGAAAGAAAAGAAAAGATGAATAAATTTTATTAATTGTTGATTGATTGAATTGTTCACTATGAAGGTAAAACTAAGTATATATAGAGCATTGGCCTATGAAAGATAAAAGTAAATAAAGATAAGATAAAAATAAGATAGAGATAAAGATAAAGATAATTATAAGATAAGATAAAGATTAAAATTATAATTGAAGTTGTGTATTCTGTTGGGCTGAATTTGTGGGCCGTGAGACGTTTTTATTGTTGTCATGGGCTAAGGTGGAAGAGTGATTTAATAAGTCATTTTATTTATTTAAGGGCAGTGCTAGGTAGCCAAAGAGTAATTAGAATATAAAAATGTTACAAAAAAATTTCCATTCTCTTGATAAGCAAGTGATATACACCTCCTTATCACCTACTCTCCTTATCATTCACATTTATTCTACGTGGTTAGAGTCATTAATGTTCTTTCTAAAATTAGTTTTAGTTTCTCTCAAATCAAATCCCTAACATCCCTCAATCACATTATTACTCATTAAAATGCAATTTCTCTGCAGAAATTATGGAGGTTAAATTAAAAAATTTTAACAACTTTCAATATACAACTCATATTTTACACATAGACTATTAGAAAATAAAAAATAAAATATAAAATATAAACGAAAATAAAAAATAAATTTTTAGAAATAATTATTAACTTATTATATTAAAATCAATAAATAAGTATACATATGAATATTAAATAAAAAATATTAATAATTAAAATTATGACTTATTAGTGCACATGAGATAATTTGAAGAATACAATAAGACCCATAGTTTAAAATTTGGTAATATTAATTATAAAAATTTATTAATTATAGATATCATAAGTATGAAATTATGAATATTATGTGCACAAAATTATAGATGTTATTAATATGAAATTATGGATGTTATGGGTATAAATTTATGGATGTTATGAGTAAATTTATCAATTAAATAAATTAATTTAAGAATTTGACATTTTTTAAATTTAATTATGATAAAATTTAAACATTTGTAGTAACTTGATAGTTACTTATACAATAACTAAAAAATGATATGTGTATGGATGTAATGTCTAATAAATATGAATTTAATTTTTAGATGTTAGTTGTATGTAATTATAGATGTTATGTATATGAACTTTACAAATGCACGTAAAAACACAAAAAAAATTATATCAGTTTATTACCTTACCTCATCAAAGCTAATGTGGTTATATTTTCGAAAATTGGTTGACTGACAACAAATTCATTGAGTGAATCGTCTGTTGTTCAAATTATTCTTCAGTTCCTTCTGATTTTAAATATCATACTATTTGTAATGATAAAAACAATTTTTTGTAAATTTCCTTGGCCTATCCCAATTATGCTTGTAATTGAACTAGAATGGTGTTTGTTAACTTCTATCCTATACGATCTACAATTCATGATTCTTGTAACAATGATAAAGGTATTAAACAAGACTTTCACATTTTCTAATTCCTGACATGATAATAAATGAATTAAAGGAAATAAAAATTAAAGTCAATTGCAATTATTTAATGTAATTGATATTATAATTATCGTTCTTAAATATAATTATTATTAATTTTTATTGTATTTTTATATATAAAAATTAAATTATAAAAAAGAATATTAAGTATTAATTACAATAGTGCCTAATAAAAAGGGATATGATTTTATAATTAATATCATTAATAAGTAGATTTGATAAGAACGGTGACAAATTGAATGATAAGAGAGTGGAATAAAAAATAAAACTATTATTAAATAATATAAATGAAGTAAAATATAAAAAATTTTGACTAATTATGGTTGAAAAATTTTGGTTACCAAAATTTTTCCTTTATTTAATTTAGTGTACTCTATGTTGTACCAAGCAGAATCTTCTGCAAGTCAACACGCATCACCCTACTCATTTACCGGATATGTATTTGATATGGTGATTTGTAGGTAGGTATTCAAGAGATAAGTCGGTAAGTTTAATTTTATTAACTCAATACCATCAATAAGACAATGAGGTTTACTTATTCAAACTTAGACTTCAAACTCTTTAAAAGAGCGGATTATATTACCGACAACCGAATACATCGAACTTTAAGAATCGAACAACCAAGCAGAAGCTTCTCAAAGTCAACACGCATCACCATACTCGTCTTTATTATTGAAGGAAGCAAGTGAACAGTATTGAATCAATCACACTTAGAAGTTTAAACATTTAAAATTTTGTTAGTTTGTTTTGCATATATATATATTATGCCTGACCTTAACCAACTCAATAGCAAATAGCTTGAGTAAATCTCTAAAGGTCCCTCAGATTGAATCTTCGCACCAATGTTACCCCTGATTTTTAAATTGTTCTAATTGCATCCTTCAAATTGAGCTCCGTGCAAAATTTTGGTTCTTCCACTCATTTCTGACGTCATTCAGCAGCCGGAGGATACTTCCATTGCTTGTTAAGAAGAGGACGGTACTACCTACAGTAAGGTTTCTTCTTCTACTTCTCTTCCTCTCAGATCTACTTGCTCTTTCTTGCTTGCTTTGTTGATCCACTTTCTAATCTTGCTAAAAAGTTGATTTGATCATAAAGACTTGCGATCTAACTAGCTTTTGTAGATGATTGATTATGTTCCGTTAGTTTCACCCTAGAAATCTTGATTGAGATCTGTGTTTTGATGACAAGAATGCAAGAGGCCGCAAAGTGAGATTGGAGTAACTCCAGCGAACATGAGTGGTTGTTCTTCACTGCAGCCAAGCCCACAGTCACCAGCGTTCTCAAGTCCGGTTCCTTCCTACCATGCTAGCCCAACTTCCTCATCATTCCCCATCCCCTCTCGCATTGATCCCAACCTTCAAAACCCCTCTTCATTCCTCTTACCATTCATTCATAACATCACCTCCATCCCCACAAACCTTCCTCTTCTTAGAATATCCAATAGTGTCTTTGTTACCCCTCCTCTTTCTTCCCCAACCTCCAGGGGTTCTAAAAGGAAGGCGGATTTCGAATCCCTCTCCAATGTCTCCTCTCTTAATTCGTTCCGTCATCCTCTCTTCACGGTATCCAGCCCATCCAACCCCTCCCGCCGCCACCAATTGGCTACTTCTACCATTCCTGAATGTGATGAATCTGATGCTTCCACTGCGGACTACGGTCGCTGGGTTAGTTTTCAGACAATGACTGCCTCGGCAGCTCCAGCAGATCACTCCCCAGGGTTCCATGGATATGAATGAAGGCATGCAATGGGGCCGGGCTGCAGAGAGAGGAAGACCATCGGATTTTGACTTTGAGAATGGTAGAGTGAAGCCATGGGAGGGTGAGAGGATACATGAGGTGGGAGTAGATGAGTTGGAACTTACTCTAGGCCGTGGAAAGGCCTGACGTTGAAAACAATGTTTAGGGCTACCTCTAGGTAAAACGGCGTCGTTTAAGGCTGCCTACATGGACCACAAACTGCCAGCTCAGCACTCCGGCTGCTGAGTCACGCCGAAAATGGGTGGAAGGACTAAGATTTCGCACGGAGTTCAATATGAAGGGTGCAATTAGAACATTTTAAAAGTCAAAAATAATATTGGTGCACGGACTCAATCTGAGAGACCATTTTGGAGATTTACTCCAAATAGCTTTGACTATTAAGCAACTTATTAAATGGTAATATACAAAGAATACTACAAAAAAATTAGGTCTTTTATACACAAAAATATGTAAACGGATATGTATCTTTTGTATTGGCAGCTATAATTTTTTTTTATCATTTTTAATTTAAATCTGTTTTTTTATTTGAGGCCATGGAAGCACTTGATGTCTCCCGGCCAAAATCCTATTCCAGAAACAACAATAATGGTCAATTAGAGGATGAAGTAACTCAGGCTTTTTCTTTCCTTTTCAATCTAATAAGATTGTTTTCTGTTTTATATTTTTTTCTGTTATAATCGTATTTAATTATTTAAGTTTTATGCAAATTAACAATTATTGAATTCTCCATTGTACAAATACAAAAGAGAAAGTATTGT
Source organism: Arachis duranensis (assembly GCF_000817695.3). Taxonomy (NCBI): domain Eukaryota; kingdom Viridiplantae; phylum Streptophyta; class Magnoliopsida; order Fabales; family Fabaceae; genus Arachis; species Arachis duranensis. Next base: position 3,454,855 of record NC_029780.3, read on the forward strand.
ATGCTTTCTATTTTAAAACAAAAGTTTCAATATAAACTATATTTAAATTGTTAATTGGTGTGAAAAATAAATGAGCATTATTAATGTTCTGAGAAGTAATGTACTCTAATTTTTTTTTGTGACTATTCGGATAATGTACTCTAATTTAATATAGAATAAAGTACTATTTTGATTTTTAATTAATAGAGTTTAGAACATTATTTATATTTTGACAGCATCACTTATGAATAACAACATAACATAATACTCCATAGCATTTTTTTTATAGCAATTTTTTGTTTGCTTAAAAATTTTCATTTTTTTTCAAACAATATCAATGCTCCTTTATTTTTTACACCAAATAATATCTCAAATATATTTTACATTTACGTCATTATAGTCTTTATTTATCTTGCTTGCGTATGACGCGAATATCTTGCTAGTCTTTATAAAAGTAGTCACTTCTTCTATTCATTTATTTTGGATTTCTTTAATTATGTATAAATTTAAGTGATAGTTAACATTAATCAAGAAATATGTTAATTAAGAGTGTAATTTTTTAATGTATTTTCTTTATAATTTATTTATATTCATGCTTAAAAATATTAAATAGTTCTTTTTAATTTTTCTAGATGAAAGCTATAAGTTGTTAGATTTTTTTTTACATCTAATTTTACTTCTTAATTGAAAAAAAGAAAAAAAAAAACGATAATACTTTTCTTGTAATATCTAGGTCAAGGTTAAGTATTGGTTGACCCGATTTAATGAAATTGTTGTCAGACTTAGAGGAACTTTGAGTGGTTAGGAGATCTTGTAAAGAAATCAGTGTGTTAATTGAAGGTTAAATGATTACTTGAGAAAGTATAAATGATTACTTGAGAAAGTAAAATGGAGTCTATAGGAAAATGTTGGCTGATGTTGACATGATGAGCGAGGTCATAAAAGAAAACAAAAAACAAAACATGAATTTGGTTTGTCTTGGTTGGAGGCAAAAATAAGAAAGAAGCTTGTCCCCACACAAAAGTCAAAACCCCTCAATTTCTTGTCTAGATTAGTTGGGACTTGGGAGTTTGTTAATGGCTAATACTAATCTCTCTTTCTGGATGTAGGGAACCAACTCTATTAAGGAGAGATTGCCCTTCCCTAACTTATAAAAATAATAGATGAATACAAAATACATATCTTGAGGAAAACATGCACAAATTTTCAGCTCCTGCTGGATGCTATATCAGACAGAACGATGGAATGTTGCTGCAACTCAGAAACCTTAGAAAGAACAAAAGCATTGTGCTACAACTCAATTTACTGCAAGATGCACAAGACGTCTGAAATACAGCTAAACAACTGAGGTTAGATTGATGTTAGTTAGTATTACTAAGTTACAAACCATAAAAAAAGATTCAAATATTTTTACTGGTATACAAAATTTGTGATCAGGCATTTCATTTTGTTTTTTGCCTCTTTATTCTCTCAAGGGCACCAAGCCGACTCTCATTATCTTGATCTTTAGTACCATCCGCTTCTCCATTCATTCCACTCTCCTCTCTACCTCGAACCAAACTGCCAAAAACAGCAGAAGGGACATCCTTTTGTGCAATTTCAACCTTTTCCTCATCATCAGAGTCACTTTCTTCTGGTAACTCAATATCCTCGTGATTCGCACTGACTCTCAACCCTCCATCAGTCTGTGATTCCACTCCAGCACTCACAAACCCTACTTTTCTCTCTTTGGTTGCTGTATCGTTTGTTGCTGGGGCTAGTTGCCTTTCTAAAGCAGCCATTTCATCCTCAGGGACCCCAGCCTGTTTCAACTTGTCTTTGGCTTCATCAAGATTCACAGTCTGATCCTTTTGCATCAGATACTCTGGCAATATGAAATGTGTCTGCAGAAACAATAGAAGTAATGGTTAACAAAAATAAAGCATACAATGTTACAGACTTACATGGTAAGCCAAAAGGAAAAAGACTAGGTTACCTGGCTGTAGCTTGCAGAGACACTTCGTTTAATGCGAAGCATCTCTCTAAAGGTATCTTCGTTTCCATGCTGAACTTCAAATTCATGCCACTTTTCCCAGAATTCCGGATCTGATCGTGGATTGGCAAACTGAGAGGCATGTCCATATATTGCACGTGCTCGATCTATTTCTCCCAAGCTTTTCTCCAGCTCAGCAAACTTTAGGCACATAGTTTTGACATCTTTGTCCGGAAGACCAGATTGAATTGCCAGCTCATAGATCTGCCTAGTTTTGGGTACACCAAATATCTCAGATGCACGAGCAATGTATATTTCATACATGCTTAACTTCTCATCATTAGGAACAGCCTTAGTTGCTTCATCGTACACTTTCATGGCTCGCTTGGCTAGTCCATAGTCCTCCTCCAGCTTAGCATATTGCAGGTAAAGAGGCTTCACTTGATCAGCTGGAGCCTGTTAGGTAACATACACACAAAATTTGGATTAGCTAGGCATCATATATATTGTCCTCGGCATTAAACAGCCATATTTGACAAAAACAAACAGATTATTAGAATAAAACATTGAATAATAAAATTAAAAGAAGATTAGTAACAATGATCCTTGACAAACTAGAAACAACTTCCGTACCACTAAATGTGAAGACAACACAAGCTAATGGTAAAAGTTACTCTAGTCCATTAAACATTTAAATACAATAATAGTATAATACTATATAAACATAAATTGCATAAATACGTGCAGTACATAATAGTATTGTATATGCAGGGAAGATTGACTTTCTAGACAAATTTCCCGTCTGAGAATCTCCCACATAAGCGGCTATCAATATCTCAGATAAAAAATGAAGTAACTGCTTGAATAAGTATACAGAAGCAATAATTTCTGCAATGATAAGGTCTATACTTTATAGACACCAGCGATTCTCCAGGGAATCTACATAATCCTGAGCTTAACCTCCTAACTCTATCTAATCCCGTTATGGTAAAATAGAAATTATATTGAGAAGATTGATAATTACAGAAAGCTAGGAGGATAACAGATTTTCTGTACAAGAGAAAAAAAAAAAGATGAATCTCAATAGTGTGTGGCTTTCTAATCTCTCAACATATCAGAGATAGAAAGTCCTCTAGAAAAACATCTTTGTCTAAAAATCTGTCTAAATACCAGAAAGTGAGATGCTATTGCATACATTGGAACACTAACACAAAAATCCTGGATAGGGGAATTATGTAAAGGGGGATAACTGATCAAGATAACGAAAAGTAAACCCAACAAAAAAGGAAAAATAAACATCCAATGGTCCTCCCAGAATCAGAAGCAAGGGCCCCTTAGGCAGTACCTTCAAGGAAACCAAAGACTTAAAGGTAGTATAAATATAAATATCAAACTTTCAACAAGCACAACTTCAAATATCACAAAACTATAACTATTCTTCTCGCACTAAATGGAGCCAGCTACATAGATTACATAATGCCCTATCATAAACTAAGAAATAATCAAACCATCAAAAATTTAAAAGAGATCCATGGTGAAGCCTATCACCAAAGGAATGCCTCCCTAATATCTTTCCTATCCCCATTTTTATGACAAAGCTCATTGGACACACACATTCTCTTAATAATTCTCCTTGGTTCCTATCAACCTCTAAGATTTCATAATAGACAAGTCCAATACCTCAAACATAGAAACTTCAATTGTCCTTTATTTTACGTATATAGGCCAAAATATGGTTTAAATTCGTTTTAACCTAAGCAGAAAATGACCATTAAAACCCTAAAAGAGTAAATCACCAAGTGACCCTACACCATCAAAATTCACTCTTTCTGCTTGGAGGATGACTATATTCTTGCACAGTAAACCTTAATTATGAGTATCATACAAGCTTAATCACATTACTTAGTACCCTTTTATAATAAAAAACACATAGCCCACACATATTAGAATTCATCTACACTATTATTAACCTTCTAGACCAAATAAAAGTAAAACATCTAGTCATATCACATAAAACTTGTCTAAAAAATCTATCATTGAACGTGTGAATAGTGCTCCAACCAAATAACTAACCTACAATTAATCTGCATCAACATGACAACTTGAAAGTTCATAGCACACACATATTAGCTTTAATCTACACTATTTTTAACCTTTTACACCAAATAAAAGTAAAACATCTAATCTTATCCCATAAAATTTGGCTAAAAAATCTATCATTGAACATGTGAACAGTGCTCCAACCAAATAACTAACCGACAATTAATCTGCATCAACATGACAACTTGAGCGTTTCATGTAGAAGTAACCAACGTTCTATGCATTCAAGTTGCATAATGTAAATTATAGGCATACAGAATTCAAAGAAACACTAACTTAAGCAGACAACTAATAGTGGGCCATTTAAGGAAACAAGTAAAGAGGTTTTTTGTATTTTTGAAAAATTTGAAACATAATCCAGCTCCCATATCATCATCATAAAACTTGTAAAGAACAAATAATTTAACAACACTTGGGTTTCCACAAAAAGATAATTTACTTACCGTTTCAACTGCATTCTCAAACAGCTCTCTTGCTCTCTCCAATTTTGTCTTTCCATATCTCTTCACAAATTTAGACAGATATGTGACCCATATGTCTTTCACATGTGGATACTTGAATATCTTCACCCCTCTTTCATACACTTTAAAAGCATCTTCAAAGTATTTATGCTCCTGTATGCATCGGTGTAACAAATTATCAATATCAATCCAAATCACTAGAAATCATGGAAAATAAATAAGCAAATAAGTATTAAACACAGTCTTTGCTCCATACCTCCAGAAAGTAGGCATAATTAATAATTATTTGTGGTGTGGCTATTCGTAAATCTAATATCCGCTCATAAACAGCCCGGGTAGACTCCAAAGTACCTAGACTCTCCTCCAAATCGACATAAAAGGTCCACAATCTCAAAGATTTATGCAACTTCATCTGAACTGGTTCATTCCCATCAGCAGCCACTAAAATAAAACATAAGGAAAAAACATAGAACTTAGTTCATTTCCCTTGACAAACACAATTGATATCAAACTACTAGAATGGAAGTACAATGTATTAAGCAACATCAATTCAAGAATACCTCTTCGTTTGACTTCAACCGATGGTTCTGCTGTAGCCCGCCTCATAAGATCAAGTGCTCCTTTAAAATTCTTATGTCTCAACTCCATTTCTGCCCACTCACACCAGACACTAGCCAGATTATCCACAGTTTTATAATTCACTTGTACTGCCTTGTCAAATATGACCCGGGCATTGGCAAGATCTTTATGATGTTCATACAGCTTGGCGAAGGCAACCCACAAAGTATGAGGCTTTCCCACTGCCTTCATGGGATCAATCGTCCTGACAGCCTCCGTATAAGTCAGTATCTGCCTCGTAGGATTACCCTCAAAAAGCTTCACCCTCCGATGCCACTGCTCCACATTGTGAGGATTCTGGCGCAATAGCACACTGTTAGCCAACTCCGGCCTCCTTTCCATAAGGTAATCAAAACGTGCCAACCTCAAGTCTATGTCATTCTTGTCATTCAACCAAAACCCGCGTAAGATCTTCCTCTCAAAATCCTCCCCTTTAAACCGAACATCCTCCTCTTCCCCATCCCCAAAACCGTTTTCTTCACCATCTTCTTCCTCCTCGTCACTCATTCCCATCTCCTCCATCTTGTAAGCAAGCATGCTCTCCTCAAACTGTGAATACGAATCGAAAATCACACCGAAATCCCTAACAGTCACAACAGTTGACATCCCTTCCTCGAACACATCCCTCGCCTTCTCATGCAAACCCCTCCTAATATAATACTCGGCCAACGAAGTCCACAACCTGCCAACCTCATCAGTGAACTTCCTAATCCCACCCCTAATTATGGCATCCACATTTAACCCCGAGACCTCATTAGCATGCCTAGTGAGCAATTCACACAACTCCAACCACAATCTATGCCTAGTCTTCCCCTTAATCGAGAAAAACATGCCATCATTCAAAACCGAAGCCAACCTTTCAGCAGCCTCCTGCCACAAGCAAGAATTCACCAAAAACTCAATAAAATCCTCAATATGAGAAGGATCGTACTTCAAGTACCTACGATAAACCCGAAGAGAAGTCTCTATGGGCACACCCCTCTGACTCACGAAAACCAAATAGGGTTCCCAGATCCTATCATGCTGAGTGACCGGCAAAGCGCAAAGAGCTCGATCGAAGGTTCTCCTGGTTCTTGTAAGAAGCTTCTGGTGGGTTAGGGTTTGGAGGTACATGATCCAGATTCGAGGCATCTTGTGCATAGTGACGAGAGCACGCTCGAAAGTGTTGTTGAGGGTGTCGTATTGAGAGTGAGTGATTGGGAGGTTTCGAACGAGATCGAGGCGCTCGCGGAGGTAAGCGTGCCAGAGCTTGTAGGAACCTGGAAGGGCTTTGAGAGCGCGTTCGTAAATGACGAAACGTTTCTTGAAGGGAGATTCGGAACGAGCAATTAGGTATCGCCACCATAGCTTGAGGCTGAAAGGGTTTCGGAGAATCTCTTCCTCGTACAGAAGGTCGTCTTGGGAAGGGTACAGGTCCTGAGAAATTGACGATGATGAAGGCATCACGGCGGAGGAGAATTCGGAACGGAAGCTTATCAATCTAAGAACAGCAGCAGCAGAAGAAGAGTGATGAGAAGATGTAGACTAGTAACGACTGTGCACTGTCAGTGATAAAAAATAAAAATTGCATAGTTTTTATTAAAATAATTTTTACCATATATAATTTTAACACTTAATGTAATCCATCAGTGTTTGTTTGGATGCAATTAAGATTAATACAATTTTAAGACATAGATTGGGTTTGGTAAAAAATTTTTTGAAGAAGTGTTTGTACTTTTTACAAGTATCTCATTTTGTATTTGGTAAATTAAAAAGTTTAAGTGTTTGTATTTGTTGCTTTTAAAAGTTAGAAGAGGNATTTATTTTCCTACGTATATTTTTCACTATTACATTGCCATTAAAATACTCATATATTTCTAATTTCTCAACCTAATCTTCACAAATTTTAACACAATCTTCGTATATTTTTTATTTTTCAACCTAATCTTCACAATTTCAATACAAATACATCTCTATCACTTATTAGATATGAACTTCTATCTATTTATATTATTTTTTTTACGTTGTTTTTGTATTTTTTAGTAGATGTTTGTTTTTCTCTATTCTTTAAAACGTGAAAAAGACCTAATTTATGGAAACCAATCATAAAATTTTTTTACACCAACTTCATGAACATTAGTCAAAACTATAATAACAACATATATACATATGTAAATATAGATATATAATTTTACTTGAGATATGTGTCCCATTTGCTGTGATTTGTAAAAGTGAGTCAATATATATAGATAAATAATAGACGTATAAGTATTAACATTGAATTACATACAAATTTTATTATTGACTAATGATAACTCTATTTATATTAATATAGAGTAAATCAAATAAATATTTAAATTATTAGTTTCTAAAATTTAAAAAAAAATATTTTTCGTTATAAATATGTTTATTATAATTTTTTTAATTTTTAAAAACTGTTTTATTAAATATCAAATACAATTGTAATACTTGTACTTATTAAAAGTTATTTTTAACGTAATTTTACCAAATATAATCAACCTTAATATAATCCATATTAAAATAATTTTGTTAACATTTCAAAACAATTTTAAAAAGGTCAACACAAAAATTAACATGCTTTAACAAAGATTAATAAAGTTTTTAACCCAATTTTAACAAGCTCAGCACAATAACAAGAGTTCATCAACCAAGAACAAGTCAGTAACAGAGTTGAGCAAAACTAATCAACCAAGAACAAGTAAGGATGAACAGTGAATCAGCACCAATTTATCATCAAGTAGTAAGCCAGTAACAAAATTAATCAAGCAAGAACAAGCCAGTAACAGAGTTAAAATTTGATTTATTATCAAAGCAGTGAGCAAAGCCAATCAACCAAGAACAAAGCACTGAACAATTCTAGTGCATCCAGGCGTTACCTTCGGGCTTCGGCGAGGGCAGGGAGCAGAGATTTGAGGGAGATCGATGGACGACAGGAAGCTGGCGAGCCGGCAACCAACACGATGGACGGACTACGAGGGAACAGACGCGGAGCAGGACCTGGAGACACTGCTTTGGGCGATTGAGGGGAGGGCCTGAGAACAATGAACCAGGCGGCGACGGTGAGATGAACGGCGGCGCTATGGAGGCTAGGGTTTTCAAGGAAGACCTGAGATGGAACTATGGAGGCTAGTGGTTTCTGCGTGACAGCGTGAGAGTGAAAGGAGAGAGACTGGTTTCTGGGTTTGAATTCAGAAACCCTTTTGATGAAATAGTGATGGCGTCGTTCAAAGGAACCGGTCGGTTTTTAGAACCATCTTCAACTCCACCGAGAATGTGCAAGAATGGCTAAGCACTGGGAAAACTAAGACAGAAAACAACAAGGGTAAAATGGGTACATCATATCGTTTCATGATGAGATTAAATTAAATTTTTTTAATTTCAATTTCTTTTTTGGCTGATTAATTTAGGAATCTATTTTACATTGAATGATTGTGTATGTATAGAAAGAGACTTGAAAAACTAGCATTATCATATTTTTTCTTTCACTAATTTATATTTTTTAATATTATTTAATTATAACAATATTATTAAAAATACATGTTATCATGATTCATAAAATATAAAATTAAAAAATTGAATGTTATTTTTAATTAATAAAATATTAATAATTTTTATTTTAAATTGTCATTTATCATCAACCGTTATAAAATTTAAATTAATTTTGATATGCTGTTAGACAAAATTTTAAACTTCGTAATCAATTAAATTTAACTCATATTATTATTCAATTAAATTATAAAATAATGATTAAGCATATTTATCTATATTAAAAAGATATATTTTTTGTATATTTTTTGTTGAATAATAATATTATTGAATCATATATAAATTGACAAATTAAATAAATATATTATACAATATTTTTTATAAATTAACTTCTAACTTTAATACTAAAATAAAAAATAAATAGATCTCTAACTTTTTTATTTAAACGCGGACATTTTAATCCTTCAAAATTGAAAAATACATTTAAATTTCTCATCTTATAAAACGTGTGACAATTATATCCCCCTGTGGTGTTGGGGTTCAAAACGATAACAAAAAACGCTAACCTGAAAAAGAGAGTAATGAGGTGTCCGTTTTGGTTGATGATGTAGATGGTGAGCAAATTATTAATGGACAAATCGATTCTTATGCATTAAAACGACGCCGTTTCAATCCTCCACCTTACTTCACCTCTTCGTAATCCCCATAACACCCATAACCCACTCCAATTATTACAGAAAACTCAACCAGAAGACAAACAGCGTCTTTCTCCCTCCAAAAAAGAAAACGTCTTCCTCTAGTTGAAAGTGGTGTTGTGCTAAGTGTATGTTGTGGTTGGTAAAAGTAACGGCAAGCTTCGTCTGCCAAGAAACTACCATCTTCTATAGAGGTAAGGATAATATTCGAGGCTATGTGCGTTGTTGTTTAAATATTTGTGACAATATAATGCATGGGGTTGGGTTTAGGGGTGATTGCATGTTTTCTTTCGTGTAAAAGAAGAAGAAAAAGTAATGTGGAGTTTACTGATTTCAAAATTTCAGGTACTTAATATAGGGTTTAATCTCTAATTTATGTATTTGATGTTTTCTTTCGTGTAAAAGAAGAAGAAAAAGTAATGTGGAGTTTACTGATTTCAAAATTTCAGGCACTTAATATAGGGTTTAATCTTTAATTTATGTATTTGTTGATAATGTAGATGGAGGATATATCATATATGTATGGTTCCTATTTGTTATCACATAGACCATTTTAGTAGAACACCGAATGAAACTCTTGTGTATGTTAATGGGAAAGTTGAAAAAGTTTTCGAAGATGGACATAGATTTCGTGAATTTTAGGGACTTAGTAACATTGTTTAAGGGTCTGGGCTATACATCCTATAGAGGAGTTTATTGGTATGACCCAACAAGCAGCGATATTGAGTTTGGATTGCATATTTTGAGAGGGGATATAGGAATGAATGAACTTCGAGAGAACAAGTTGAGGAATTCAATCACTGATGAGTTTTACATATACTTCGACCACCCTGTTGATGAGGCAGAGATAGTGGATAATGCAAGGAAAGAAGATGCTATTGCAGAAAAGGGGGCAGAAGAATTTGATGATCCCTTTGATGTTGATAGCATCATGAGGGAGTTTCAGTCATCATCATCAACAGAAGATGATGGGTATGAAAGTGGGGAGGACGAACTGTATAAACTTCCTTCGGCTGTGTCTGAAACTATTTTAGATGGGGATTGTTCCAGTTTTGATGAGGAAGATGATGGGATGAAGAGAAAAAGAATTTTGAAAGGAAATGAGAAGGTTGTGCCAAAGAAAAAGATTAATGTGGAGCAAGTAAAAGGGACAGAGTTAAGTAGAAGAAGTAAAAAATGAGTTGGACCAAAGAGTGCAAGTGAGAGTGATGCCAAAAGAACTAGATCTGCTGTGAAGCCCAAAAGAACTGAGCTTACTGTGAAGCCCAAAAAAACTAGGTCTGTTGTATATCTTAGAGAAGCTATGCCTACTGTGCAGCCCAATGATAGGTCTCCAATCGGCCTTTATGTGAATGAGGAGAATTCAGATGATGATGACCCTATTTATGAGTATGAATCAGAGAATCTTCACACACCAATTTCTTCAGAAGATGAGGGATACAAACATGAATTTCCAGTGTTTAATAATGAGTATGGGTTTAGAGAGGGTAGATTTGAGGCTGGAACCAACTTTGCAACCATTGATTAGTTCAAAGAGGTGGTAAAGGATATGTTCATATCTGAAGGGAGGGAACTTGTCTGGATAAAAAATGATAAGGAAAATGTGAGAGTTGGCTACAGAGGTGAAGACTATCCATGGCTGGCACATCTATCCTACAACAACACACTGTTATGCTTTTAAGTAAAGACTTACAAGTCAGAGCATACCTGTGCAAGAGATTTGGGTAGTAATGCTGCTGATCAACACTGGATTAGTAAAAGTGGAGAAAAGAATGGCAACTCAACCTCATATGACAACTAATGAGGCAATTGACTTTCTTAGAGAAGAATTTAACTTGGTGGTGCATCCGAAGATGGTTTACAGGGCAGTGAAAGAGGCCAAAGAGAGAATTATGGAAAATAAAAAGATTAGTATGGGAAGCTCATGGACTATAACATGGAGATAATTAAGACGAGTCGATAGCAAGAGTAGATGTGAAGCCTATCTCACAATCCCTTCCTGTTTTTGACAATTTATATATGCTTCGAGGTCTGTAAGTAAGGCTTCAAGAGTTGATGTAGGCCTTTCATCCATCTAGATGAAGCTTTTCTTAAAACATACCATGGAGGCCAACTACTTTCAACAATGGCACAGGATACGAACAATCAAGTCTTTGTAGTGGCATATGATGTTGCAAGATCAGAGACTAAAGAATCATGAAAATGGTTCTTCACACTACTTCAGGAAGATTTGGGTGATGCCAGTCAATTTGGTTGAAACTTTATATCTGACTAGCAAAAAGTTAGACTTTTACACAGTTATTTTGGATAGCTTAGACTAGTATGCATAGGTTAGAATATTGCATGATTCTAGACTGTTGTGTTAATAATATGTGTTCGCAACATTATATGTTTGTAGGGCCTGCTACCAGCATTAAAGGAGGTTATGCCGAGAGCACATTATCGAAACTGTGTCATGCACATGTGGAATCGGTTCGAAGACATGCACATTAGAAACATAGTTCGGGAGTGTGTTAGGTGCACAACAGAACCAGAGTTCAAAAAACCATGGAGAACCTAAAAGGGGTTAATAAGACTGCATAGGAATATTTGATGAAGTTTGACTCTACCATTTGGGTTAAAGCTTGTTTCAGCCACAGACCCAAGGTGTATAACCTTACAAATAACATGTGCGTGGTGTTTAATGCAAAAGTTGTGAAGTACATATGCAAGTCAGTGTTGACAATGTGTGAAAAAATTAGGTGCTATTTAATGAGAAGAATGACCAAGTACATTAGGCTGTTAGAGCACTATACTGAAAAGCTTGCACCAGTCCAGGAGAAAAGGTTACAGAGGCGGATAAAACTCAGCAACACACATGTTCATGCAACATATGACAATTGACTGACAAATGGTTTAATTTACAAGAGTTTCTTTTGATTTGTTTTGATATAATGCTGGTTTAAATGTGAATTGTCAAGGCAGTGGATTGTGAATCCACCATGCGCGGGTTTAATTCCCGTCGTTCGCCCATCAATCTAATCTACAAAAAAACAAGAAATATATATTCATAAATACGGGGTTAAATTAAATGCAATCAAAGTATAAATAAATATATGATTTGGTAAAAAATAGAAAAGATTAATCCAAGATTTTTCTTGTTTCTATATAATTTTTATGTATGTGAACACGAATCCATCTTCCTTTTTTTACGTAAAAAATCCTCTTTTTTACGATTAACAAAGGAATTGTACAATACAAATAGTACGAAATAACGTAAAAAAGGACTCATTAATAAATTTTTTTAGCCTACGACCTAGAAGTTGGTTGTATTCAGGCATGCTATGCATACATGCTATTGTTGCAATAAAAAAGAGGCATGATCAGCCATGGAATTATGCGCATCCCTGCCTGTGTACGGAATCCATTCATAAGACATATGCACATTACATAAAATCGATTCCTAGTGAGGAATTCTGGTCTACCACTGACCTGTTTAAGCATGCTCCACCACTCATCAAACGACCTATCGAGAGGCCAAAGGTGCACAACCGCAATAAGGACCCAGTTGAGGTTCATATTCAGGGGAACAAACTGAAAAGAAGCTTTCAAGTTACGTGTAGCAAGTGTAACGAGAAAGGACACAACTATAAGACTTGCAAATGAGCACCAAGCAACCCCAACTGAAAACCAAAAATGAAAAAGCCTAAGAAGTGTGTTGATGACTCACAAGCCTTGGTTCTGCTTCTCCTTTCACAGTCAGCACCTCAACCAGATGTAAGCAAGTACTGTTTATGCATTAGGTTGTATATATACACTCAGCAAGAATACTTTTGTACATTTTAAAATTAGTCAGTGGTTATAATGTCATTTTTTATGTAGCATAGGGACTAATTTGTCCATTTAGTTAATTTGCTGGATCTTTGTTACATAAGATCTAAATCAATCACAAGGTAAAAAAATTGCTGAAACTAGTACTGTGCCAGCACAATATGCTGTAAGACCTTATTAAATAATACACTTTAAATACAATAATATACTTCTTGAACCATAATTTGAATCTCTGAGTATTTGGGTTACTATTGTAGAATAATATCATTAGCCAGAATATTCCAAGTCTGCCAACCAACACAACAATGTAGGCAGTAACATCAGAGACTGCACAAGTAGCAGCACCACTCTATCCTCAAGTAACTACAGCAACAGTACCATCTGCTCCAGTCTAAACTCCATTCAGGCCTCCATCTCAGCTGTCAAGAATGAGTCAACCCAAACACCAAGCTGCTACCTCTAAATTCAGACCCAAGCAAGCAATTTTCAAGTCCCAACAAGTACAAATCCACCCCAAACTCAAAGCACTAGCACCAATAGAAAACCATCAAAAGAGACCTTGAAACCAGCTAGCAGTGGTATCACATGGATTTTCAAGTTCATCCCTAATCCTGGTTCCAAGCATCAGAAGAACTGAATACAATTGCATAAATTCTGTTTTTTTTATCCTAGTTAATAGCATCAATTGAACAATGCTTTTTAGTTATTTTAGTTGGCAAACTTGTTTACATGCCAACTAGTCATTTTGTGACAAATTTATGCTGTTGTCTAATGTTTGGGATTAAGCCAAATACAGTCAACTATGCTTATCTTGTGCTACTATTCGTCATGTGGTTATAATCTATTTAAAATTACTACCTTATATAATACTTGACTTGCAATATTGTTTAGTTATTCTTATTTCAAAGAAAATTGGAGTCAATCCAAACTTCATATTACACAGCCAGCAGTAACAATTTTCATTACAACATCACCAAGTACATCAATCATCTTTAGAATAACAACTATACTAATCATAGTAATAGGCCACAAATTCATGCATTTTTCTTTTCAAAAAATAACAATTTTCTCTCCAAATCTTTCATTTTTTTTTTCCAATTCTTACCTTCCAAACCGTTCTTCTTCAACGTCTATTCGCTCAACATCATCCACAGCACCCAATGCTTGAGTCTCTATGCCCCTAATTTTTTTCAGGTATTCATCAAGTCAAATAAAGTACCTGCAGTACCGTCGTTTAACCTACAGCAAATTACCAAAGAATCACCCGATTAGACAATTACAGTTTCATCCAACTATTGACAAAATAGTAACTTAACTTGAAGTATGGACACCCGAGAAACATTCTAGTAGAACACTTTGGCGCAATCCCATCTCTCTCGTATTCAGAATGACATATACGCCGCAGAAACACTTTGACGCAATCCCATCTCTCTCGTATTCTCCTGGCACGACGCATGAAGAACCCTCTTTATTCGTCATGGACGATCACACCATCAATGGCCATGATTTCGTCGATACATTTCGATCAAATAGGGCTCAGTGTCAACACGGCGTTATTTTGATGCATAAGGATCGATTTGTGCATAAATAATTTGCTCACCATCCACATCATTTTGATGCATAAGGATCGATTTATGCATAAATAATTTGCTCAAACCAAAACAAACACCTCATCACTCTCCCCTCCAGGTCATCATTTTCTATTACCATTTTGAATCCCAACTACACTGAGAAGTATAATTGTCACACGTTTTATAAGTTGAGGAATTTAAATATATTTCTTTATTTTAAGAAATTAAAATATCCGCATTTAAAAAATTTAAAGACCTATTTATCTTTTATTCTTAATGTTAATTTACATATTATCTAATATATCTCTAAACAACATATATAATATTTTAAATCTATACTATATAATATAATTAATTTAACTCTTCGTGAGTCTTAATCTAGTTAAATCATATTCACGAGTTGGTAAATTTACTTGTAACTTGATCCAAACTAGCTTCGAATTTGATCTAATTACCACCCATTCGGGATCGAATTTTCAGGTTGAAATCTGAATTTACCATAAATAAAGCATCTTCTCGTGCAGTGTTATTGGTTGTTTTAGATAAAAATATCATTTGTGCAATTGTGCTGTGTTCTTTTCTTTTTTTTCGGCTTCTGGTTTTTGGTCCCTAATAGTGTACAAGGATAAAGCAAGAAATGTACAAAGAATCAAGATTGAAGAGTCTATAACATTGTACTAAACTATCCTCTCAAATGAAGTACATATAAAAATATATTGCTCATAAATGTGTGTTCTTTCTAGAAAATAAAAGTCAAAGTCCCCACCCCACTATCACTATAACTATCTCCAAAAGGCAACAGAAAAAGGAATGAGTAACCCTCACTCAACATCAGTAGGATCAAAGAACATTGAAGAAACGGCCATAAACTGTAAATATGTACCAAGTTGAGGGAGTATCCTATTAAAACCTTAGATTAAGAGTAAACATAGACATCATGACACGCAGAAACTACGAACTGTAGAAAGGACAAGACTAATTCTTGTCCCAGCTCTTCAGCTTAATGTCAATTATCCACTTTTGCATGCTTGAGAGAGACCATGCAAGCCTGAAAAAATTAGTGAAATGAAAGCCAGCATTTAAACTAATACTTACCTGAACTACTGGCTTTCTCCTCTTACTTCATTGCACAAGGTGTCAATCTCCTGCCATATTCGGAGGAACAAGTGAACTCATAAAAGACAAAAGACAGAGAGACAAGTATAAAAATCACAAATTAAACTAAAAACATGCCTTATGATTGCTTTTTGCACAACATCCGAGTTGATGCTTCCTTTAGAATTAAGAACCATCCCTGGCATTTGATTTGGCTTCACAATAAAGCCCCCAAAAAGAAAAACACAAAATACAAGTAAATTGGTCAGTGCTCAATGTAGTCCATCATATGAAATACAGAAATAGGAAGTTCATGACATTTAAGTAATAATGGTAACATAGAAAGCAGTTGATGAATGCACTAGCACATTAATTCTTAAAACTAAGATGGCACAACAACTAATTATAGTAATATCAAAAAACTAAGAGCTGATCAAATGATTCGACTAATGAGAAATGGATAAAGCTATAGGGAATTGAAAGCCAAAACCTCCAACTGTTGTTGTAGCTCATTTTGTAATACTTCATTTCCTCTAGCCACTTCATTTTCCACAAGTGGGACAGAATGTATCCCACACGCCGTATCATGAAACCTGCCACTGATCGTCCCGTCAACACCCTTGTGATCTTCAACTGAAACTGCTATTTGTGTAGACCCAACATCTTCACAGGAACCACCATCACTTGTAAGAGAGGTAACCACACTAGAATTTGAGGCACACTCAGTGTCAGATTCAGGAGACTTTGTCCTCTCAATCATATGGCCACTATTGTGCATATCAGCAGTTAAACCACTAAAACCCATGCTCAACCTGCTTCTAGCGAAGCTATCCATTGGAACACTAAATTGTTTTTTCACTACAATATCCCGTTTCACATCCACCTTATCAACATACTTCCTTTTTGGGTTTCTTTCACAATGTTCAGTTCCAGAGATATCCTCATGAGATGATTTATGAGGATTGTCCAGTTGGCCAGTTGGCCTTGACTGTCGAGATCGTTTATAACCCTCAGGAAACACGTAGGATGGGATTTGCCTTCTACGAACATGAGAAACATAAATGTCCATCCCCGGCTTCCAGAACATGTACATATTAACTGAATGTCGAAACTCATCAACAGTCCCACGTATATCAAATTGCTGACCTTCTTGAACAATCTCCCCTGACTTCCGTTGCAATCCCATGAAGAAAGCAGAATGTGCACACTGCCTTGACATATCCATATACTCATAAGGATAGGGATGACATTGCAACTTCCCAAAAGTATCACGCTCAATCTGTCAATAAAATCCAAATGAATTTAATGAGAGACACAGAAATCAAGTTGATGTTCTCCCCCGAAAATTACTCAACATGGCAACCCCTTTAAAACATTCCTCATTTGACCATCATAAATAAGTAGACATACCATTAAAGTTAGTTGTCGAAGGCGTGATTCCACCCAACCTTTCCAAGCACGCAAGTCATCAACATCAGCAGCAACTATGTCTACTTGCAAGTAGTTTTTATAGCTTTCAAAGAAAGCATAGGGCTCAAATAGAGCAGTCCATTGAGCCTTATTCAATTCAACTTCCTATTTTTTTTTTTAAACAAAAGCAAAGTCATTATTTATAGCTTAAAATCTAATAGACTTCTGAAAAACTCAAGAACATAACAACTAACAAGTATTACCCCACATATCTTGTTGCTATATTGAAACTGCTCCATCATAACACGAAGGGTGCTTGTAGAAACATTATAACTAGAATTCATACAAGGATAAGCAGGAGTAATGATTGGCATATGATGGGTTCGATCACGAGGATTTTTACGAGGATCCCAAACAGAAAACCCCAGCTCATTCTCCTCTATAGGACATAACATGACAGGATTTGGCCACCGCCACTGTGTATACACCCTAAAGAATCGAGAGACAAGCATGCTTGGAATTGCATTTGGATATAATTGGCACACTCGAGCCACAAGAAGGGCCAAGTTAACACCGCCAAGAAAACCAGTAACCTGAAATAAGTATGCAAAAGTAAATACAGAAATAATAAGCAAATACCACAGAGCCACTAATCCTATTTCTGGAGAATCAAATCTAATATGACATAAAATGATTAATGAAATGCAACCAATAAAGTATAACTCACATTGGAATAGACACCTCTCCTTTTCGCCCAAAACTTTAGGCAACGAAGTGTTGTTCGAAAATTCTTTGGTTGGTGCACAACAAATTATGGGAAATGTTTGATTTGAAACAATAAAAAATAATAACCCTAAAAAATACCTGAACATTTGGAACAAGCTTAAGAATTTGATCTGCAACCCTGCAGCCATTTAAACTTCGTACTGTTGGCTCATCAATGTTTTGTAGAATAGAAACGTCTGCTATGTCCAAGTCCTGCGCATATTCATAGGAAAAAGGTTCCAATATACAGGACAAAAAATAAAGAATCAACTCATGATAATGATACAGTCGTATAAAGAAAATAGTTGAATTCTAACATCTTTGACCTCCTAAATGCATCAAAGATCAAATCGAGAACACTTATTTAGCAGCAAAAGATTCATTTGTAAGCAAATTGAATGCTAAAAAGGCCGTTCTTGATATTCACATATGCTTATTTTCTTGATTTGAAAAGAAACAGTACTAATTAGAACTAAAACCTGATTGGACATTATAACATATTTTTAAGTGGGGAAAAAGTTGAAGAACAAAACTTTTTTACTTACATCACGCACAACTAAACAAGAAATACTTGCATAAAGTAGATCAATCGATATTCCATCAAACTTGAATTTCATTACTGGGACATGAGCATCTGGAATTGGTTGCAGTTCTGTTATTTCCTCCATGTTAGCAAGGATGTCATGCAATACAAAGAAAAAATCCTCCTGAATAAAAAATATTAAATATTAGAATTGAAATTTTAGAATCAATTCCATGAAGATAATCAACTTATTTGCAGTATCGATCTACCTCTCGATTAACATAAGATGGCCCAATACATAAAGTATCCAAGTCAGCCCCAGGACCATGAACCTGCATCATAGAAAAATTCAAAAAATGAAGGGGATTACAAACAACTATGGGAAAATACATGCTCAATTTGGCAATTTCTTTACTCCATGGAAGCAGGTGAAGAAGTCAATTTCCCATTAAAGGAATGGAAACAATTTACAATTCAAAGTATTGTAAGATTGGAGTTCGGCTTCACGCACAACTTACAATTAAAAATTTTACAACGGTTAACAATAGGCCATGCCTACTACGTACAAATTACTCCACATTGGGAAATATTGGGAAACATATTAGAAGCTACACCAAAGAGGGAGTTTAATTTATCACATACATCAAAGTAGTAAAATTAATGGTCTAAGTTTGACTATCAATCAAATAAAAGGTTTATCAATATCCCATGCAATCAAGATGATTATGCTCCTAAAACATTGTACAAAGACAAGAGATACTTTAAGAACATCTTTAAATTTGCGAAGAAACATCAAAACATAAAGTTGTGCTTCGTGATCGTCTTTCAACAGTTTTAAAAACAAAAAAGAAAAAATAAGATGTGCATGTTGGTGAAGAAAGAAACTCACACCAAGTCGATAAGAACCAAAAGTGAATATAACAGCATTTGCATCCTCAACCATTTGATCAGTGTATCCTCTTCTGCGGGTAAGCATCTTCACCCAACTTTTTAACACCTAAGAAAATTGAAAACAAATCATAAGCAATAACAGTTACTTTGAAGGCTTTGAATCTTGTATACCACACATCATTGCAAACATGACAATCACAATTGTAAAGATTTGCTCCACTAAAGTGTAACCACAGGGCACAACATAAAGGGTAAAGTCAACAACCTTAATTGTTAACAAGAAAACTATGAGGTTAGAGTTAGGTTATCTCACATATATAGTCTACCATATAGGTCTTCATATCCTATGAAACCATAAGTCCTCAGTTTATGATTGAATGCTCTTACCATTTAAGTCTTCAGATGAACTACATTCTTGTTGCAAAACAAGATAAAAGTAACAAAGTGATTACAAAAATGATATATTAGATGATTAAATAGTATTTGATCACTACAATCAATTATCAGTAGCATATTGATAACAACTACACTAATAAAGCCGAACATACATAAATTGGCACCATCATCATCAATAATACTATATATCTAAACAATAAGTGTAATAATCAAAATATAGATAACATAAAAAAAATCGTTTTTTGATTCCGCTAAGGCGTTTACCTGTCCAAGTCGGTGAAGAACCTCTACTCTCTTGGCAGCTTCCTCCTCGCTCTCGTAAAGCCCAGAATCAACCAGAAACTTGCATGAAGAAACACCCACCAAAACAATTCTCAGAAAATTAATTTGATTTGATTTAATTAACAAATATAAACAAAAACATAAACAGTTAATTTAAACACAAACCTTCTCTAATTCCTTAGTCCTTTGGATATCAGCAACCGTTGGGCCAGCCTTTGAAATTGGCTTCGTCACACCGTATTGCTTCGACGATGCTCCCACTTCATCGCAATTTCCCATGATTTCAACACCAAACCAAAAGGGAAAAGGGGAAAATTTCTTTTTTTTTTTTTTCAAAAACAAAAATGTCCAAAGGAATCAAACACAATAAACGACTAAAAAAAAGAACGATTGATAATCGAAATTTAAGAAGTGAATTGAAAAGAGTAATAAGGAAAGAAGAAAGAAAGGAAGGAAAAGAAAGAGGGAATTGGAAGCAGTGAGAAGGGGATGTAATGAAGGTTAAGGAAGAAGAGATTGCAACAAAGGTTTTCGAGCAACCGAGAGAGAGAGAGAGAGAGAACCCTAAAAAACCGATTTTTCTCATATGTTTATGTTAATTTTTTTTCCCCTTATAAGACTTCTAACAAGTTTAATCACTCATGCCATCCACGTGATAAGATTAAAATTATAATTTTAAATTGTTATATTAAATTTCATTTTAATTTATAATAATTTAATTAATAAAAAAATAACTTGTATGTGTTGTTTTTCTTTTTTTAATATAGTATTAATTGTATTAACTATAAAATAGTTATTTAATCTACTTTTTTCAATAAATCAGGTATATATACTCAATATGACCATAAATAATCTAGTAATACTTAAATCTACCAACAAAATTTTATATGTTGGTTTACTGTGAAGTAAAAAAATATCAAAATCAGCTCAAAATGAAGAACAAATTAATAGAGAATCCTAATGCAGAAAGTTTTGTAATAAACAATAAATAATTTAAACCTACTGAATAACAATTCAATGCTATCTTTTGATACCTGCAAAATATATACATGAAACAATACCGTATCAATGTTTGTATATAAAATTATACGAATTTTAATGATAATTTTAATATTCTCAAACTATTAATGTACAATAAGAATTCATCTATTAGTTCCTAGAATTTCTAAATTTTTTTAAGTGATAGTAATAAATTTTAATAAATAAATAGATTTAGTAAGACATTTTGTTATTACCTTTTTATTATAGGCTCTCAAAAACTTCTCTATATACCACATTCATCATGCAGTTATCTTCTAAGTGTCCATGATCTTGCAACAGCACTCGCAAACCATCTTTACTCGTTATCCTTGATAACGTAACATACAATTGACCATGGGTGAAAACTGGCCTTGGAAGTTTCAATAGAGTTTGTCCATGGGACTTATTTATTATCATTGCAAATGATATGATAATTGGGATTTGTCTTTTTTGAAACCTGACCGGCAATGTTTCATTATTTGGAATTAGATTCACTATTGGGATAAGAACAATACTTCTAACTTTGTTATCAGTTAAAGTCTTGCATTCTATCACATGATTTCCCATGCTTCTAACTCGCATCCTCATTCCATTGCACAAACCATTAGTTTGGTCTATATTCCGCAGCAACATAACAGGAGCGCCAACCTTCAAAACCAACTTGTGTGGTGGTAGACCTGAACAATTTATTCCATTTAGAATCTCCGGCGAGAAAGCATCTAACTCAAGTTCCATATTTCCCTCTTCAGCACACACAGAGTCTGAACTTAAGTACACTATTTCTTGTCCAGGTAGCCCTGCAGTCATCTTGTTGTTGACATCAGTGACACAAAAATCCAAAGTTGGTGCAAGAATTGCTCTATCCTTGAAATAAATTTCAACGGATAAATTGGATAACATATTTGGATACACGAAATCAATGAGGTCATCCAAAACTGTCTCAGAGTTCTTAATCAAAATGTCAGATGGTATATGAACGATCGATTCACCATCTGTTGTATCACCAGCCAAACCATCACCAATTTTGAGTAGCCATTCTACAAAATTTCTGAGTTCTTGTATATTGTTGTTTTCACCTAGTGACAATCTCATGTTTTTTGTAAGCTTCAAAACCTTACAGTTATGCCACAAATATGAAGAATTAATAGAAGACTGAATTATATCTTGCCTTGAGCCTCTGAGAATTACAGGTAAAATTTGTCTAAAATCTCCTCCGAGAACAACAACTTTACCTCCAAATGGCAAATGAGCATTATACGAATCTGAGCACCTTAAGATGTCTCTGAGGCATTTATCTAAAGCTTCGTAACAATACTTACTTATCATTGGAGCTTCATCCCATGTGATTAATTTGGCCTTAGCTTGGATATTAACCTTGCAAGAGGACTTCCCTGTTTAATGCTACACAAAGAATCCTCATTTATGGCAAAAGAAATTTTAAACCTTGAATGTGCAGTTCTTCCATTAGGCAACAAAAGTGCAGCAATCCCACTCGAAACAACATTTAAAACTATACCTCCTTTAGACCTAATTGAGCATGATATAGTTGACCATAAAAATATTTTTCCACAACCACCTTGACCGTATAAGAAGAAAAATTCACCCATATTACCGCTAACAGCACCAATTATTTGATCGTATGCAAATTTTTGCTCATTAGTTAGCCTTTTTAAATACCCACTTAGTTCATTCGCAAGAGCATTAACGTCAAAATAATTGAAACAATTGACTATTACGATTTATATATATATACTAATTACAAACGATATAGTGGTTTTTAAAAATTATAGAATCTTTTTTTGACATATGTATTATGCCATACGTATAAATTATACGGGTTATTATATAAATTCATATATATGCATAACAAAACAGTTTAATATTATATATTTCCTACATTAATTATATGTCAATATTTTAAAAAAAGAAATAAAAAAAGAGATGTATAAATATGTATAATATTATTGCTATATATGGAGCAGTTTTATATTGCTTTAATTATAGAGACTTACTATAATTATATAAAATTTAATTTGAGGAAATAATTTCCCTTGTCATAAATAATATACTAAAATTGTTAGTATATTATCTTCTTTATGATTAATTGAATTTATCAATGATTTTTCCGTGTAAATCGTTATTACCCAATTTTTAATAATTACTTAATATACAAAATTTGAAATTGGAAATTATTACTAATTCAATTAACTGGTTAATTGAGTAATAATTGTCAAATTATTAAGGTACAAAATCATTGATTTACTCAATTGATTTTCAAATATTATTTATATTTCAAGTAATAATTTGAAATTATATTATTTACCCAGTTAATAATACTATTATTAAAAATTATATTTTGCATTGATTTTTAAATCAATTATTAAATAATTATTTTTGTTAAGATAATTGTTTATAAATTACTTCAAATTATATTTTGTTAAGATATAATTATTTAGATTATTACTCATGACACGGTATAATTTCATTTTATACCAATTAATAAATTATAATTATATGACACGGGTGTAATTTCAATTTTATCTACGGATTATTTTTCGTAATAATATACAACATATTATTTACCGTGATAATTTAATTTGATTGATTTCTAATTATTTATGTACATAAATGATTAAAATATATAACATAAATATCGTAATTATTATAATTCTATGATATAATTATAATTAACATATTTTTATCATAATTAAATATTGATTTGATATAATTATAATGAAAATACTTTTCCAAAATAATATAGTTTACTATTATTCATCCACTAATTATTTGGAAATAAACCTTAATATGATTTTTTACATCTTCACTATGAAAAATAACTACTTAGATATACCAAATAATATGTAACATATTACTACTTGTATAAGTTAAGGCACAAAGACAGGATTTAATTAAGGTGATTAAAACTTTCACCAAACAGAATATGACCTCAATCGAATAAAAAAGGGTACTCAATTTTAAATTAATTAGCTAGTCGAAGAAATAACATACTCATTCATTATTCATGTTTTATTATATTTTTAAATAATATATAGAAAACTTATATCCTGTGTATAAATATATGACTATTAGTAATTTTATTAATAAACTTTTTTTTAAACTATTACTAATTTCTTAATTTTATTAATAAACCTTTTTTTAAACTATTACTAATTTTAATTTTAATAGAAAATATGAGGAAATAATTTCGCTTGCCATAAAAAATATACTAAAACTGTTAGTATATTATCTTCTATATGGTTAATTGAATTTATCAATGATTTTCCTGTGTAAATCGTTATTACCCAGTTTTTAATAACTACTTAATATACAAAATTTGAAATTGGAAATTGTTATTACTAATTCAATTAACTGGTTAATTAAATAATAATTATCAAATTGTTAAGGTGGAAAATCATTGATTTACTCAATAGATTTTCATATATTATTTATATTTCAAGTAATAATTTAAAATTATATTATTTACCCAGTTAATAATACTATTATTAAAAATTATTTTTTACATTGATTTTTAAATCAATTATTAAATAATTATTTTTGTTAAGATAATTGTTTATAAATTATTTCAAATTATATTTTGTTAAGATATAATTATTTAGATTATTACTCATGACACGGGTATAATTTCATTTTATACCAATTAATCAATTATAATTATATGACACGGGTGTAATTTCAATTTTATCCACCGATTATTGGTAAATAAATTTTATTCCAATTATAAATAAAATCTGTTTTTATTGACAAATAAATTGTCTTTAGGTCAACGATTTAATATATGTGTAGGTTCATTTTTTGTCAAATATAATGAAAATATAAATAAAAAAATAAAAGATAAAAATGAACTTAATAATATCTGATACTACTTTATTTTATTAAATTATTTAAAAATAGCACATCCACAAAAAATAATTGTAATATATAAATTGAGATAATAATTTAAAATTCTATAATTATAATTTAATCAAATACTAATAGTAAAACCAAATTACCTAAACAATATTGAACATATTCTAATTCTTATTCACGTATAGTATAGAATCATTCTTGTAACAACAACCAACTGAAATAATATCGTAAGTTTTAATATTTAGAATTCGTGCAAAATCAGACCATCCTCTTGTTAGATAAGCTTCATCATCCGCTATCCATGAATGCGGCAAGGTATAGAATTGCCACACCGAGAAACCAAACAAACTCTTATTTCCCTCAATGGCATTGCATACATGCAAAAGAAAGCTGGTAATTTCTGAAAAAAATTAAAATATGTTAAAAAATTATTCTAATAATGAACATCTTAAACTAAGAAAATTTAAATATATTACCAATCGTTGAAATTGCATATCTGAATTTGTCATGAATTTAGCAAAACTGAATGCTTACATCCTTCGGTAAAGTAGAGACTATTGCCTCTTCTTTGAACGCTTACATCCATGTAGTTGGAACCGAATCAGTGAAGACAAGTCGATGAGGTATTTTATGGATGTGATGCATTGTAAATGATTGTGGCAAAAGACAATCAAACTGGAACATTAGACGATAAGAATAACTTAGAATAACAACAAATAAAAAATTATCAAAAGAATAATATAATAGAATGAGTATATAAAAAAATATTATAAAAAATTATAAATTGTACCTTAAAAGGATCAACTTCAATAAAAAACGAAGAATACATTCTTATTCTATGAAGTAGTAAAAAAACACTAAATATAAAATTATGAATTGACTCTCAAATTTAGATTCATGTACCACAGGAAAACACTATATATAGACTTTAGTAAAACAAAAATAAATATGTAAATTATCTATTATTAAGGTAATTTTTTAATAATGCATTAAATTTTGATTTGATACAATTATAATGAAAATATGTTTCTAAATTAGTATAATTATATATTATTCATTAAATATTAATTATAATATAATTATATTAAAGATATTTTTTATAAAATAATTTAGAATAGAGAATAAGAAAGTTCATTTTGGAGGGAAGACAAAGTCACGAGAGATCGACACCTCATCTTCATTAGTTTGGAAAAAACCAATTTTAATATATTAAGTAGATAATAGATATAATAGATAAACACTCAATAGAAAATAAATTAAGTATTAAAAATTTTAACAAACTTTGTTCAAATTATAAGGAACACAAATAAAATAATGCAAATTTAAAGTAATTGATGAGCGGATAATTCATACGCTTTTTAGCATTGTTTTTAGTATGTTTTTGGTATGATCTAGTTAGTTTTTAGTGTATTTTTATTAGTTTTTAGTTAAAATTCACTTTTCTGGACTTTACAATGAGTTTGTGTGTTTTTCTGTAATTTCAGGTATTTTCTGGCTGAAATTGAGGGACCTGAGCAGAAATCTGATTCAGAGACTA
>NC_029780.3:3481459-3486360 GCF_000817695.3 Arachis duranensis
CTTACATTCTCTTATCTATATATAATTTATAATTTATATTTTATATTAATAATTTGACAAATCAAAATGTATTACCAAATATTTTTTATTATAATTAAAATATAATTTTTTCTTAACTTCTAAAATTAACAAACTCCCTCTTTTATTCATAAATAGCAAGTATAAAAATTAATTATTTTTATTTGTGTAACAAACTCAACACCTAATCAAATATAAAAGTATACACGTTAAATTTTTTCAAATTTTAGATAACGAATGTTAAAGTTAATTATTAGTAAAAAATTAAACTCTTTCATATAAAAATAATAACTAAAAATTTTATTATTTATTTTTTATCTATAGAGACTTTGGTCTTCTTAATCGACTTACGACTTTTTTATAAGAGTAGTTTAATACTATAAATTTTATGTGTCATAATTTATAGGATCAGGACTGACATAATTTTAAAGATTTATATTACTGTAATGTTATTACGAAAAAATACTTGTAAAAAATTAATTTTGATATATTAATAATATAAAATTATTTTTGTTTTTTGAATAATTATTTATGTAATTAATATAAAATATAATTATTTGTATTGTTGGTTAAAGAAAAAGATGACACAAACAACACAAATTTAATTTTTTAAATTTTAAATTTTTACTTAAAAAGATAAAGTATAATCTTTTATTTTTAAATATTTTTTTATATTTTTTGTCTTATTTATAAAATAAATAATAAAAAATTATATTTTATCTTTTAAAATTAAATTTAAAATTCAAAAGATTCAAATTCTAAACAAAACACATCAAATTAGGTTAATCCGTAGGACAAGGAGTCGCGAATTTGAAAAATCTTTTATTTTCTAACCCAACATATTTTTATTACTTTCTATAACTGGATCATTTAAACCAAATTGGGCTCTGAAAAAGCAACTTTCGGATAAATGTTGACATGATCAAAGCTGAAATAACTCTATCGCAAGCCCATGTTCTCTTAAGAAATCCAAAAAATCCCATCTAAACTAAAACTTTAGTGATTCAAAAAAATAATCTTTAAATTAACTATTAAGATTTTTTTTGAATCAAGCTCCTGCTATTTAAAAAACGAAAGATCTTCCCTGACCAAAAACAAAAAAGATCTTAATACCATAAATAGTGATTTAAAAACAACTAACACAAGTGGTCAGAGTCATGGTCCAATGTTACCTAATGTTTGGCTGGATATCATTAAAAAAGGTCCCCTCTGCAAAAATCATGGCAATAACATTAAGTCCGTCAAAATAGACTAAATCCATCCGTCCATTTATTTATTTAAATAGGCAAAAAAAATTTTAAATTAAATTCGTTTAAATTTTGAGTTAAATGTGTTGAATCCGATTAATCTAAAAAAATGATAGATTAAATAGGCTAGTTCGTAGACTAAATGGGTAACTCGTTTATTTTTTTTACATTTTTTCAAAAAATAGTATTATTAGTCGATATTTCTTTCGATTCGATTAGAAAATTCGACTAATCAACTAAAAAAATTATTTTTTAAAAGTTTTTGACCTAAAAGTAACTTTTTTGTTAAAATATTTTTTAAAAAATAAAATAAAAAAATAAACGAGCTGGTTCATGTAATCCATCGACCTGACCATAAACAATCCGGACTAAAAAATTATGGCCCGCAAATAAAATTGATTTAAACGGGTCAACCCATTTAACCCACAAATTTAACGGGCTGAATCAAAATAAACCGAACTAGCCCATTTGACAACACTAAATAACATTAACACATATAAATGTCAAACAAACAGCACCCTTGTTAGCTAATTCAGTTCAGGTGAGGACCATTTTGTATAATTACATACATTGGTTTGTTTAATGTATTTATTTCAATGTGCATGGCGTCTTTTAAACCCCAGCTTACCATTGATTTTAGGTCAAGAAATTCATTTATATTGGCGGCACACGAAAGGGGAAAAAAATAGTAGAAACAGTTATGAATATTTTTTCCTTAATTGATATCATTAAATTAGATTTTTATTATCATATAATATCTTTTCCCACATTTTTCTCTTAGTTTCTCTTGAAAATAGAAATACGCTAGAGGACCAATAAAAAAACTACACATGTCAACATATACTTAGTCTAACCTAATTTATCTTGGTTCATCTAGTGTACAGATGTGTTTTGGTACAGATTTACAGATTTTTGTTTTTTATTGATTTAAAAGTGTATCACTAAAAGTGTTGCTTAAAGAAAAAGTGTTACCCTTAATCGTTAACTTGGCTCTGATACCAATTTTTAAAAGTAAAATGACTTTGAATAATTCATAATCAAAAGTATTGACCATAATTCTGGTTTTTATAGTTTTTCAATCTTGTTTTAGTTTATAATATTCTTTTTTGCATGGATTATTGTATATAAAATCTTTTATCTGTTTGTCTTTTTCTTTAATATATTTTCTTAAATCCTCAAAAACTTCTTTTATTTCTACACTTTCTGTTGTTTCTAAATATTTTTTTAATTTTTCAACTTCATTCTCCATTTTTTCTTTTAGCAGCTTTAATTCTTTTAAGTCATAATATGGTTTTCTAGACATTTATAAATTTTTTAAGTTTAACTCATGTTTATATTTATTCTTATTTCTATCCTTTTTATTATAAGGTCATTAATTTCAATCTGAAAATTATTTAATTCCCTTTTATACTCCTTTATTTTACTTTTTAATTTTTTCGTCCTTTTCCTTTTTATTTTATTTTCTGGTTTCTCAATCCTTGTATGCTTTACTATTTATCTTAGAATTTCTGCAAATTCTATCATCGATTCATCACTATTTTCTAGAGATTCTATTAATTTTTCTAGCTCTTCGACTTCTCTTTTTAACTTGTCATAGATTATTTTTAGAGCTTCAAATGCTCTTTGATTTATTTCAGAAAACTGTAAATAATTCAACCGAATTTCTCTTTCAAAGAGCTCTTGTTTCTTGTCTTGATAAGTTACATATATTTTTTCTTTATTTATTGTCATAATTTAATGTTTAGGGTTTCATTTAATTTTTCGACCATTTTTGTTAATTCTTTTATTTCAGAATTTTTTTCTTTAATCTTTAACTTGGATAAACTTAAAGGGCTATTAATTTTAGATTCTCTTATTTGAAAATTCGATGAAACTAATTTTTCTGATGGTTCTTTTAATAATAGAACTGGGTTTTCAATAGCTTTATATTTTGGTATTTCTATTTTTACAATTTTCTGAAATAATTCATCAACATAAATTCTTTCTCTGTTTTTAAATATTATACTATGATGGCTATTTGTTAAAGCATAATTTATTGCATATGTAATTGAAAAAGGTTCATCGTCTTGTTCCATTAGATTCTTTCTGTGGAATTTATAGGCCAAACTTATAGATCTTCCAAGGTTTTCAGTTGATAAAGGTATAGCATATCCAAGATGGGCATTGAATTTAACATTTACGTTTGCCAAGTTTCTATGAACAATTCCAATTATTTGATCTATTGGGTCATCAGTAATTCTTTTGTCACAGATTGCTAAGCTTATTGGTGAATTAATTCCTTTCATATATGTAGATTTGATTAAGACTTGTATAGTACTAATATGAATCTATCCAATTTTAGATCTTTTTGTTGATCCTTAATTTTCTCAATCTGTTTACTCAATTCTTCATCATTTATCAAAGCTATTTCAAGTTCTCCATTGGCGGATTTTATCTTTATAGGAGCTTCAAGTTGAATTTTTCCATAGTATATTATATTTTTTCTATTAAAAACTTCTTTTAAAAGATTTTGTTTATTAAAATTTTCATTTGATTTGAGATTTAATTCTGTTTTTAGAACAGCCTGCTTTTCATTATCTAATAAAGCAGATAATCTATAATAATCAGATTCTTCCGTTAATTCTAAACTTTCTAAATAATTCATAACTAACAGATTAGGATAAAGGCGTACCTTTCTAAAAAAACTTCCTTTATTTAGAATATTTTACATAAGATGTTTTTATCTCCAGAGGGGAGATTGTAGATACTAACTCCAGAGGGGAGTTTAGAATTGGGTTTTCCTAAGGGAATTTTTCTTCAGACTTTAGAATCGCCTTGGCAGCTTCCTCCTTACTCTCCTAGCATATGAGTACTCTTAGCCTTCTGCTTTCTATTGTCTGATGCCTTTTACAATTGCCTAAGCAACCTATTTATAATGGTTGGGTCTGATGGACAATTCTCATCCTTACCCTTCTTATGACGTCATGGCTTACGTCATTATTTATTATCTTGCACCAGCTACATTGTTGGTGCTCTATGACCTAAGCGCTTACGTCACTATGTAATAATGTTGAGAGATGCTTCAGATGTGCTGTCTTCTCCTTTCATCATGTGATCTTCAGATACGTTGTCTTCTTCCTTTATCATGTGGGTTGATTCCGTTTCATTATTGCCTTCTTCAGATAACTCTGAGACACATAGCTGGCACTTGTGGTCTTCTCTGTCTTTTATCAAATAGTAGAGATTCCTCTTTATCCCTTCGGGGAGCTTTTCTAAGAGTCTAGATAAGTTGTAGAATGCTAATTCAAATTCCACTAAGAGTCTCATCTCTCTTTCTTCAATTTCATTCCTTTTACTGGACACAAGCAAAGTATTTCTGCTTTTATAATTGATTCTTGTGTGAGATTCTCTTGTTATCTTTTGAGTTCTTTCGAAGACCCTTGCTAGTGTGCTGGCTAGTCTTCCTTCATGACTGTAAATTGTTAAATCTTGAACTTGATCAATTGGTTGAAAATTTTCTGGGAAGACGGACATGAAGATTACTTGATGTGCTGGAACCAAGCATTCTTCTTCTTCATTAAAAATACGTTGATTGTTCGTAAATTTTAAGGATATATCCCTTGGATTTACGTTGTCAATCATATTTTTAAATCTCTT
>NC_029780.3:3486677-3487375 GCF_000817695.3 Arachis duranensis
AAATCCTCCTTTATGAATTATCCTTGATTGATGTGTAAATGGTGCTGCTTTTTTCCAGGCATCATATACTTCTTTCATGGGGCCATTATAAATTACATAATATTTTTTATCTTGGGTGGATTTTTTAATGATTTCAGCAATTGTTTTATTTTTTAAAATTTTTTCTTTACCTGGTTTGTCCACCATGCTTAGCTGGCTGAACTCTGATGGTTTTTGTGTTGATTTCATTGCTTCGATGGCCTTTTTGAGGGATTGGATCTGTGTCCTTATTTGCTGACAATGCTTGCACTTTTCGAGTTCTTGTTCGTATTTCTGAATTTCTTGATCTAATGCGTTGTAGACGAATTCCATTCTCTTGTTAATGTATCTGCAATAACATTTTTGTCACCCTTAATGTATTCAATTTTTATTGGATATTGTAACAAAAATAATTGCCATCTTACCAATCGTCCATGATTATAATCAACTTTTAAATTATATCGTATAAAATCTATTAGGTAACTTGAATCTGTCCTTAATGTAAATTCTCTGGGTAGTAAATCAATTTTCCATTTCTTAAGAGATTTAATTGCTGCTAGAGTTTCCTTTTCATGAGTGGTATATCTCTGTTCTGTTGGAGTAAAAGTCCCTAAAATATACCTGCAAAGTAATTCCCTTGGGGAATATTTAGAATCTAATGATTCTTTTTCTTGTTCCAA
>NC_029780.3:3487590-3489715 GCF_000817695.3 Arachis duranensis
TTTTTTAGTACTTATTTTTAGAAATAAGCTTTTAGTGTATTCTGTTATATTCTTTAAAAATCCTTGATCAGAGATATAATTTATACACCCCAAAAATCTTTGTAATTGTTTTCTATCTTCTATTTTATTAGGAAATAAATTTACCTTTTCTAGAACATTTGGTTGAAGTTTTAGCTTTCCTTCGGTGGATAGAATTAATTCAAGAAACTCTATTTCTTGTTTTGCTATTCTTGCTTTCTTTTTGCTAAGAACTAATCCTTTTTCTTTACATATTTCTAAAACTATTAATAATTTTTGAAGATGATCTTCCTTATCTTGTTTTGTAAAAACTAGTATATCATCAATGTACACTAAAACAAATTCATTTAACTCTTTTAGATTTTCTTCCATAAATCTTTGATAAATACCTGGGGCTTGTTTTAATCCGAATGGTAATACATTCCATTCATAGAGCAACACACTTGTTGATTCTTTTGTTGGGCAAGTAAAAGCAGTTAATTTATTTGTTTCTTCGTCTAAACGAAGTTGCCAATATCCTGATTTTGCATCAAGAGATGAAAACCAAGTTGCTCCTTTGATTTTTTCTAAAATAGAATCTTTTCTTCGAAGTTTATGAGCATCACCAATAGTTGCTTCATTCATCTTCTTATAGTTAATAACCATTCTTCGTTTTCCCCTTTTAATTTCATTATTGTTTTCGACATAAAAGGCTGGAGCCGCATGAGGACTTTTACTTAATCTTATAATTCCTTTTTCCAAAAGATATATACATTCTAATGAGAACTCTTCTCTATCTCTTACGGAATAGGGAATTTTATTTGGAACATTTATCTCTTTTGTAGGGTCTTTTAATTTAATACTTACTAATTCGTTATTTGTATTTTTAATATCTAAAGGATTTTCAGCACAAATTTCATCCAGCAGTTCTTCTATCTTTGTTTCAAGATTATTTTTTGGAATTTTTATCTGAAAGTATAAATTTAAATAACATGTCTCTAATATAGAAAATATTTTAAATTTTAGAATCTTATCTATAGTAGTGGTTGGTATTTTTATACGTTTCGATTTTTGATTTATTGAAGAATCGTGTGGAGCTTTTAAAACTATATATGTTAATTCTTGAATGAATGGATGATATAGCTTTAAAAAGTTATTTCCTATGATAAAATCCATTCCAGAATCTAACATATATATAGATGGAACAATGAACCTATAATTTTGAATCAACATATATATAGATGGAACAATTAACCTATAATTTTGAATAAAAATTTCAGCCATTTTTTTTTTGGTCAATTTTATGTATTGATTTGTCAGCTATTCTGACTCTTAATGGTTTCTTTAATTTTTTCCAATCAAGTTTTATATTAGAACTAGCAAAGCATTGTGTTGCTCCAGAATCTATGAAAGCATTTATAAACTTTTCTGTTATTTTTATAGTAATAAATGTGGCATTATTACTCACTCTCTGAGTCTGTTTCTGAGACATATTCAAAAATATAGTCTAAGTTATCATCAGATTTCTCTAATGGTTCCATGAAACAAGACTTAGCAATTTCTATTTGTTTAGTAAGATTCTTTTTATCCTTCTTTTTAGGACATTCATTTGCATAGTGTCCTTCTTCTTGGCAATACCAACACTTACAATTTTCTTTTTTATTTGGGCAATAGTTATTTTTTTGTCTTTTGTTTTTATTGTTATTTTCCTTCCTAAAATACCTCTTTTTTCTCTAGTTTGGATAATATTTTCTTTTTCTAATTGATATTTTCTTTTTCTTTGAAGGTTTTTATTAAGACCATATTTTTGAGGTATCTCTTCATTATCGTGACAGCAAATTCTAATTATATTTGCAAATCTTTTTTGAGTCGCTTCTTGCATACAACGTTCTTTTATTTCCTCTTTTATTGCAGAGGTTGCTCCACCAAAATTATTTTCAATTGTCCCTCTATTTATCTCTCTTATAAATCTTCCCATTATAAATTCATTAGCAGGA
Organism: Arachis duranensis; assembly: GCF_000817695.3. Classification (NCBI taxonomy): domain Eukaryota; kingdom Viridiplantae; phylum Streptophyta; class Magnoliopsida; order Fabales; family Fabaceae; genus Arachis; species Arachis duranensis. The sequence goes on from NC_029780.3 coordinate 3,489,585, forward strand.
TATGGAAGTTTTGTTATATACATACTAAGATAATGATTTTTATCTTCTTCTTTTAATTTGTAATAATGTATTCTATATTCACATATATAAGATTCCACAATTACATAGATCATATATCTGAATATTAGCTA
>NC_029780.3:3490440-3507011 GCF_000817695.3 Arachis duranensis
AACTTGATTATTTCTTCTCTTAAATCTTCTAATTTACTTTTTTCCATTAGGTGACGCTTTTCTTTATGAAGAGTTACGGTTTAAAGTGTGACTTTAAAAAGTGTGGTGTAAACAAATCTTTAAATCTGTATAGATTTAGATCTGTACCATATAATTTTCTATTTATCTTTCATAGAATAATTTTAGGTCTAAAACCTTTTAAAAAGTTAAATTGATAATATACTTAGATTCAGGTTCACAAATTGATTTGAAGTTAATAAGATATAAGTAAATATATAAATAAAGAATGTGATTACTTTTTTTTAATTTGTTATATTTTTTATAAATATTTTTACGTATTTTAAATATTTCAAAAGTTTAAATATTATTGTAAACATTTAAGATTTGATATGCCGTATATTAAAACCTTTTTAAAATAAAAATATTGGACACTTTAACCGACTTTAAGTTATACTAAATTCAATAACAAGTCAAGTTTATTATTTATAGACTAAACTCACGTCTCACACAACTTAAGGCGTGTTTAGTAAACATGTTGAAAGTACGAGAAGCGCGTATAATTTTTTTTAAATGCTGTAATTTTTATTTGGCTATTTTTTTTGAATGCAAACATAATTTTGGATTTAAACTTTCGTTTAATAGAAGCAACAAATTGTAATATTAATTGACATTCTATCAATTGTGTCATTCAATCTCATCTACAATAAAAAATATAAAAAATAATTATCAGAATTTTTGAATTTTTTTATAGTTATGCTTTACAAATAAATATTTTTTAGTACTATTATTAGTATTCTTTATTAAGTTTTAATTTTTATCAATTATTTATTTTTTTATTAACAGTATGGATATTTTTATTTAGAATTTTTTTATATTTATTCATGTATATCATTGTATTTTTTTAATTGAATTTTTAGTATTCATTGTTCATGTCTTTTTTTAATTATTTTTATTAATACGTATTTTTTATAGAACTTTATTTTTTTATTTGATTTTGTATATTTTTTACTATGTATTCTTAAATTAGTATATATTTTATTTATTATTATTAATTTTTATAATATAAATTTTATTAGAAGGATATAATTAAATACAAAAAGAATAGTATTAAAATAATATAAATTTAAATGATATAAATTAATGTCCTTTTTAGTAATTTTTGTCCAAATATAATTTTGAATAATGTAATCCAAATAACATTCATTTTATTATAATCCATTTTGATAGAAAATTACTAAACTTAAATAAGTTAACACCAACTCACTTTTTATCTTTTTTTTTTGAAACAAAGAAAACTCAACAGAGTAAAGTGGAGCAACATATAGCAAAAAAAGAAATAAACTGATCAACTCTTGTCATCTCGGGCATTGCCATCAACAACCAAGGGGAGTAACACATGTCCACTCCTTGTAGCTCAAAAACGTCCTTCCTTGAATGTCTGCAACACTTGTTTTCCTGTTGTTAAAAAATCTGGCATTCCGTTCCAACCAGATATTCCAGATCACTGCAAAGAACCCAGTCAGCAACCTCTTATGTTCCTCTCTATTCTTGTTACCACCAGTCCAACTCTCAAACTGCCCCCTCATGGTTCTTGGGACGACCTACGGTTTGTTTAGATATCTCAACCAAGCGCCCCACACCTGCCACGTAAAGTCACACAACAGAAACAAATGGTGGGTAGATTCCATCTCCTTTTCACACAAGACACAAAGATTATTATGTTGGCGAATAACACCTAGTCTGATCAACTGCTCTTTAGTATTCACCCTGCCAATTAGAACAAACCAACCAAAGAGCTCAATCCTGGGGTGTACCAAATCACCCCAGATTGAACTGGTGAAGCTGTAACTCGTAATTTCTTCCGAAAGAGTCTCCAATTGCAGCACTTGCACAAAAGAGTTAGTAGAAAAAAATTTCCTTTTTATCAAATTTTCAGACAATATTATCCTCTCTACTAGCTGATAGATTCACCAGCCTTAGCCTCTCATGAAGTTAATGAACCAATTCCAACTCCCACTGGAACAATTCTCTCCTCCACTGAAAATTCCAGATCCACTCTAAACCATCCCAAAACCCACATTCTCCTATCACATATCCTTGTTGGTTTGAAATAGAGAAGAGCCTTAGAAAAATTACTTTTAGAGGGCCACCTTGCACCCAGTTGTCTACCCAAAACATAGTTTGGCTGCCATTCCTTACTTCCATCGCCAGGCCATGAAGAAGTTTTTCTTTCACCTGTTGCTCTGTTATATTCAACTGACAGATGTCTTTCCACGGACCTCCCTTTACTGGCAAAGTCTGACTAGTTAGCATAATATTTGGGTTTAGATTATTGTAAGAGCAGACCACCTTCTTCCAGAACGGGCAGTCCTCATTTGCTCCACCACCACTTAAACAACAGTGTTGTGTTTCGAAGCACTGCATCTCCGACCCCCAAGCCTCCAGCCTTCTTTGGCGCCTGAACCACTTCCCACTTTACTAGAGGCATCCCATAGCTACCATCCTCCCTACACCACATAAATCTCCTTTGCGGTGCAATCAACTTGTCAGCGACCGCTTTTAGCATCTAGTAAAAACTCAGGTAATAGATCGGTAAGCTATTCAACACCGATTTAATGAGAACTAGCTTGCCTGCTTTGTTCAGGACCTTCGCTTTCCATAAGTTGAGCTTCTCCTCCACCTTATCTATGATTGGCTTCCAAGTCTTCACTAGACTCGGATTAGCTCCTAACAAAATTTCAAGGTAACGAACTGGTAGACCAGCTTGCTTACACCCTAGAAGGCCACACACCTGCTCCACCCATTCCTATTCACAATTAATCGGGATCAAATTTGACTTATCAAAGTTGATGTTCAACCCAGACATCAACTTAAAACAACGCAACATCCTCTTATAATTCACAATTGTTCCTGTCTCTATAGGATAAAATAAAATCGTATCATCCGCAAATTGTAAAATCAATTTTATATAAAATTTCGTTTGCAAACTCTAATCCAAACACACACTTAAATGCGTTACAAGGCCTAAAGTGTATAGCCAGATTTGGCTTATATCCATCCTTAAGTTTCCACTTAAAAAATATAAAGAAATTACACTTAAACAACTATTTTGGAAAACACTTATGTGGCAAAATAATATTCTTGAAGGAATTTGGTTGAAATCAACTAAAACATTATCCCTTTCTAAGATTTAAAAATATATTTTAAAAAATATATTTTTAATAATGTTATACCAAAAAAAATAATGTCTTCATATTGTTAAAAAAATTATTTAATATTATGCATTATTAAAAATTATTTTTAATATTTTAAAATAAGTTAATCAAATATATTTGTTTATATTCAAATCGGATTCGAATAAAAGAAGTCAGAAAAATAGTTAAATAAAAACGAATATTGGCTTTCATGCAAATTAAATCAGGCACAAGTTAAAAGAAAGAAAAAGAAAACTTCACTATTAATCAATCAAATTTGTTCACCAAACAATTATCACAAGAAGTCTGCTACACATACAAGTCTTTTTGGTTTACAAGTCTTACAAGTTCAATAAAATACACGCATTACACACTTCCACATTCAATAGACAATAGTAAATAAAACGCACGTTATTCAACAACTTCTTGTTTTCAAAGCGCGCTACTCACCATGCATTATGAACGACTCATCTTCTTCTTCTTCCATGAAAACAATTTTCTTGCCAAATTTAAAGATAATAGAACTTCAGAAATACACCAAAACGATTACAGAAATACACCCCAACGATTACAGAAATACACCCAAAGAATTACAGAAATACACCCAAACGGTTACAAGAATTCACCCAAACGATTATAGAAATACACCCAAAGGATTACAGAAATACACCCAAAGGATTTAAGAAATACACCCAAAATTCGTTGAAATACACTTTATGCATATTTCAGAATTCTTTCTCTGTCTCCTCCTCATCTTCTGCTGCTTCGTCTTCTTCAAAAACGATTTCAGAGCTTGATGTCAAAAAAAATGAAAATCGAGAATAACGAAGAAAGAAAACAGAGAGAAAAACACGTAAATGAAGAAGAAGAACAGAAAGAGGAAGAAGAACGTGCAGCAAGAAGAAGAAAAAGAAGAAAGAGAAGGTAAGAAACGAAAGAAAAGAAGAAGAAGAGGAAGAGGAAGAAGAACGTGCAAGAAGAAGAAGAACGAGAAAGAGAAAGTAAGAAACGAAAGAAGAAGAAGAAGAAGAAGAAGAAGAAGAAGAACGTGCAGCAAGAAGAAGAAGAAGGAGAAAGAGAAGGCAAGAAACGAAAGAAAAGAAGAAGAGGAAGAGGAAGAAGAAGAAGAACGTAAACTTTGCATCGCGTTTTTGGGGTTTATTCGCTAATTAACTTATAAAGCATACAAGTCCTCAGACCTTTTCTCTTATCATAATTCAAATTTTAAGGAAAATAATTGTCATTGTTAGAAACAAAAGACTGAGAAGAGGAATCTGAAAAGTGTATTATTCAGCTTGATGAAATGTACAATATACAAGGGGTATTTATAGTTGCTAGATGAATCAACGTAATAAAGACATAGAATCTTACAATTAATATACAGATATGCTATAAATATAAACGATACTAATATGATACTAATTAATTCTAATGATTCTCTAACATCCCTCCTCAAACTCAAGTGGGAGCTAAGGATACCAGCTTGAGTTTGGATAACAAAGTCCAGAAACGAGTCGGATGATGAGCTTTCGTGAAGATATCAGCAGTCTGATCCAGTGTTCCAACAGCAATGAGACGAATAGCATTAATGAGAATTCGTTGCCGAACAAAATGGCAATCAATCTCAATGTGTTTGGTGCGTTCATGAAACACATCATTATGGGCAATCTGAATAGCACTGCGGTTATCACAAAAAACATCAGTAGGAGACGACTGAGGAGCACCCAGATCTTCGAGGAGCCAACGAACCGAGATAACCTCAGCAGTGGTGTCAGCGAGGGCACGGTATTCAGCTTCTGTGCTTGACCGAGCGGTGAAGGTCTGCTTCTTAGCACGCCAAGAAATGAGAGCGTCGCCAAGGAACAAACAGTAACCAGTAGTGGAACGACGATCAGTGGGATCACCAGCCCAATCAGCATCGGAGTATGCCTGTAGTGTCAAAGAGGAATGAGCAGAAAAATAAAGGCCATGAAATAGAGTGCCTTTGACGTAGCGAAGAATGCGCAGAACTGCCGCATAGTGAGTAGTACGAGGAGCTGACAAGAACTGGCTGAGAACATGAACTGGATAGGCAATGTCTGGTCGGGTGACAGTCAAGTAGACGAGACCTCCAACTAACTGTCGATAAAGAGTAATATTATCCAAAACAGTGCCATCCATAGGGGTAAATCGAACATTAGGCTCGGGGGGAGTAGACTCAGTGGACTATCTGTAATTCCGACACGAGCAAAAAGATCTGAAGCATACTTTACCTGAGAGAGATAGATGCCATCATCTGTGGATATGACCTCGAGAGGGAACCAACATCTTTCATCTCAAAGGTATGGTGAAGGGAGCCTTTGAGATTGGCGATACCATCAACATCATCTCGAGTAATAATCATGTCATCAACATAAAAAAGCAGAAGAAGAAATCCCGGAGGTGGTTTCATATAGACTTTCTGTTTCAAGTCCCCATTAAGAAATGCATTCTTCACATCCATCTGACTGAGAGACCATTTTTTAACTGCAGCAATGGCAAGAAGAGCTCGAATAGACGTAAGGCGAGCGACAGGGGCAAAAGTCTCTTCATAATCAATACCATACTCTTGCGTACAGCCTTGAGCAACCAAGCGGGCCTTATAACGATCAATAGAGCCATCAGAGCGAGTCTTGATCTTGTATACTCATCTACTGCCCACAACTTCCTGATCAGAAGGAGGATCAACCAGATCCCAAGTGTGTGCTTTTTCAAGTGCCTGTAATTCTTCTTGCATTGCTTGTTGCCAATTTGGGTTTGAGGAGGCTTCTCTGAATGTCTTAGGTTCATGTTGATGAAGAATAGTAGAAAAGCAATGGTAATCAAGAAGATGAGGAGGTGGATTCCTTACCCTAGAAGAACAAGCAGGAGGAGGAGGCATGACGGTAGGAACAGGATCATCGTCCGGTCTGGATTCATCAGGAGATGGAGAAGGCGGAGGAACAGGAGGCTGTGGAGGGTCACTCGAAATAGAACCTGTAGAATCATCACTAGGAAAAAGATAGACGGAGTCAAGAATGTGACGGTGTTTGCGTTCAGCTCTACCATTTTGTTGAGACGTATTAGGACAAGAAAACTCAGATAGAGTACCCTGTTCTGCAAGAAAGGCTAAGAGTTTGGAATCACGGTATTCCATAGCATTATCACGTCGAAAGACCTTAATGACCTTGGAAAACTGAGTTTTAATCATAGTAGCAAAGTTGATATAGATCTGAGGTAACTCATGGCGATTAGTCATCAAATAAACCCAAGTAAAACGGGAATAATCATCAATGAAAACGACAAAGTATCGAGCTTCGCCCATAGAGGCAATGGGAGCGGGGCCCCAAACATCAGAGTGAATGAGATCAAAAGGAGAGCAAGCAAGAGATGAATTATTGTGAAAAGATAAAGCAGGTTGTTTGGCAGTTTGGCAAGAAATGCAGTCAAAAGATTTATTCGAAACCTGACCTAAAACACCCTGAGATACAAGAGGACGCAGTTTTCCTAAGGAGGTGTGGCCAAGATGTTGATGCCATAAGTGAAGGGTAGAGGGAGAAGAAGCAGCACAGAGATTTGGTACAGGAGGAATATGAAGACTTTCGAGTTCAAACAACCTTCCGACCTTACGTCCAGTCCCGATGATCTGTCCCGTCCGAGGATCCTGTACACGACAACCAGAAATAGAAAAGGTGACGTCAAAACCCAGATCAACAAGTTGACCAACAGAAATAAGATTGAAGTTTAATTTGGGAATGTAGTAAGTATCAGGAAGATTAAGAGATGACTGAGATATAGAACCCTTGTGTGTTGCATGCAAGAGGGAGCCATTTGCAGTATTGACAGAAGGTCCATTTGTAGTTGCAGACATGGACGAGAAAATATTACGCAACGGAGACATGTGATTAAAGCAACCCGAGTCAAAGTACCATTTAGAAGTACCTGGAGGGGTCGATAAAGCAGCAGGGGTATTACCAGAAACAGAGAAAAGACGCTGTAGAAGAGATGCAACATCAGATAGAGAGACAGTGGTAGGTTCAGTAGTAGCAGCAACAGCAGAAGCAGGCGCAAGACGTGGAGGACGAGTAGGACATGTAGTAATCAAATGTCCCGGGAGCTTGCAATAACGGCAGAACAACTGTGAACAATGGTAGCTAATATGACCTTTCTGGTGGCATGTGCGACATTCAACAGAGGGACAAACGGAGAAGAGGTGCCCAAAGCGGTTGCAGTTTCGACAGAATTTATCCTTTCTGTCTGTGGCAGCAAAATTATCTGACTTTTCCATAAAAGAGAGCAAAGAGAGGAGAGTAAAATGCGATTTCGAAGCAGAAAATGAGAAAACGGAGCGCGGAATCGGAAAGAGCTCACCCAAAAACCTTAGGGAGGGTCCCACTTGCCCGCCACGTCAGCGCCACGTCAGCAGACACGTCAGCAGACACGTTAGCAAATGAGGACACGTGTCAGCACCTGATAGGAGGGAGGGCCACGCTGGCAGTGAGGTGGAGGCACGGGTCAGGCGCGGTTCGGGTCGGGCGGCACGGTTCGGGTCAGGCGATGCGGGTCTGCAGGGAAGGCGTGATCGCGACACGTGGCACAACCAGGAACGTTGGATTGGCGTGTGAGATCAACGGCTGCTGAGACTCTGGAAAAACAAATTACACAGGTGGCCAGCTTACTTCCGGCGGCGCGTGACGGCGCGTCCGGTGGAGTATGGTGGCGATGTTGTCGGCGTTGGAAAGCCGGCGAAGAGAAGATTACAATGATGCCGGAGGTGACGAACCAAAGCGTCGGAATCACAGAGAAAAATGAGGGCAAAAGGGCACGGGTGGAAGCTGGAAGGGAGAGCAACCTGGTCATGGCAGCGTCTTGCGGCGGCGCATGGAGGCGCGTCGGGAGGCGGATGGCGGCGTTTTTGGTTGCTATGGAAGCACGGTAACAAGACGAACAAGATGGGTATGGGAGTGACGAACCAAAGCGTCAAAAAGGCAACAAAAAAGGAGGCCAAAAATGACTGCCGGAAAGGGAAAATCAATAAGTCTATGAACGAAAATTCATTGAAAAAAAATGCCTAAGCTCTGGATACCATGTTAGAAACAAAAGACTGAGAAGAGGAATCTGAAAAGTGTATTATTCAGCTTGATGAAATGTACAATATACAAGGGGTATTTATAGGTGCTAGATGAATCAACGTAATAAAGACATAGAATCTTACAATTAATATACAGATATGCTATAAATATAAACGATACTAATACGATACTAATATGATACTAATTAATTCTAATGATTCTCTAACAGTCATAAACTCACAGTAGTTTCTTACATTAGCGTTTGATTTTAAAGATATTAACATGTTGCATGTCTATTACGTACACTCACCTATATATTCACCACAAAATTTCAATTTTATCAAAAATTCTTTTTTTTTCATATTAAAATTTTTTAGCTAAAAAAAAAACTACCCTGAATTTATTGCTCATAATTAGGTTCAATAAAATGATGGCAATATATAGCACCATTGACCATTCCACTTAGAAATCAAAGACCCTTTTGACAAATGGATACTACTAACACATACTAATATTGTTTCAGGTTTTGCAGCATCAGAATATTAATAATAAGGAACTGTGGTTGCAGCAGCAAAAGGGTAAGTAAAAATAGAAAAAGAAGCTCAGTGGAATCATCATCATCATCATGGTCAGCGAGAAAGTTGTTTCTGGAACCACTACTATTTGTTACAATAATAATAAAAAGATAAAGAAGAAAAAAAAAGGAAGGATATTTATGTGTTAATTTGTGAATATATGTCTTATAATCTATGTTGTTTATATGTTATATTTAGACGGGACAAAGAAGAAGATTACAAAGTATGCATTTTTATTATAGTCTAAGTCCCTTTTTAATGCATGTTAGTACAGGTCCAATGTGATCTTCAAGTTTTAGCCTTTATTAAAGTTTGAACTTTCAAAACTAAATTTGGTTGATCTCATAGTTAACTCACTAGTCCGTTTAAGCAAGTGTTGGGATTCGAATCCCGCCTTGTGCATACAGCAACTCATTGGTCAACGACAAATTCTTAAATAGAGCTCCGATCTGTGACGGATTAATTCTTAATTTATCGAATTGAAAAATACCATAGATTAAAAAAAAGTTTAAACTTTAAAAAGTGGGTATTATGTGATATGTGTATTTTAGGTTAAACATGTTATTTACTATGAAATAATATATAATAAGAATAATTTATTTGAAAAATATTGGAATAATTGTTTTTTAATATTTTAAATAAATGATATAAAAATTCAAAGAGAGGTTTATATTTTAAAATACTGATATTTCAGTTATTTTAATAGTTAATTGCAATTAACATATCGATATTCTTGGAATAACAGCCATTCTTATTATAGTTCATACTCATTGAAGGTTTTGAAATCAGAAATGACTTTGTCAGTGAGTATCATATAATCTTTCATATGTATGCAGTGTACACGTTGCTCCAGAAAGAGAAAGATAAAGAAAAAATAAAAATAATAAAGAAGAAACTCAAGAAAGTTTTGCAGTTTATAAGGGAAGAAATTTACAAGAATTTGCAGTGATTTTTTTTTTTATTTTAGTTGAGTGAGTGGAAGGATGGTTCGGCGCTCTTTTTCTTTTTTGAATTTAAATGAAAAAAAAATAAGAGTTCCTGTTTTTGTGTTTTGCAGTTTTGGTCTCCCCATGATTTTTGTGGCCTATTGTTATTACCATATTTTTTTCAATGTGATTTTTCATCGTTATGCTTTGTCTGTTAATTATTGTCTCTTTACTCCTGAGGTTAGATTTTGAAAAATTTTGCAACTATTTTAATGGGGTTGTTTTAATTTACTTTTTAAAAACAATTGTTTTAATTTAATTTAATTTTTTTTTCTCATTTGAGGCTCTCTCTGCTAACTTTCTGTGACCCTCTTTTTGTCTTCTAATGCAGTTCTTCACGAGGTGCTGTCAGAAGTTAATTTTCAAAAAAAGTTCCAATCTTTATCCAAAATTTTAAATCTTTTTTTCTTCCTTCTTCACCCCATTTATTAAGGTTTGATGCTTTTCTAACTCTTTGCACCGTTTATTATTAATCTATTCTCTCTACAATCCCTTTGTGCTTGCTTGCATCATCATCAATATTCACACCCCTCCCTCTCATTTTCAAACCAAACCAAGAAAACCTTCACATTTGGATCCATTTGGATTTGGTTGCTACATTTGAGAAACCCACCTTAACACTCTCTCTTCCACTTTCTAGTTCTGGTGATAGTGTTGAAGAAGAAGAAGTTGTTATTATGGGAAAAGCTACAAGGTGGTTGAAGGGGCTATTAGGAATGAAAAAGGAGAATAAAGAGAATAGTAATAAGGATCAACACCAGATTGAAAATTCAGGGTCATTGCCAACAATAACATCAGCAATGGCTTCTTCTTTTTCTTCTTCTTATGACAAGAAAGAGAAGAAAAGATGGAGTTTTGCTAAGCAAGTAGAGAAGGATAATAATAATGATAATAATAGAAACATTGTTGCTCCTTCCAATGGTGCAGCTTTGGATTCTTCTTCTTCTGATGGTGCTTGGATTAGATCCTATATTGCTGACACTGAGAGTGAGCAGAACAAGCATGCAATTGCTGTGGCAGCTGCCACTGCCGCGGCTGCAGATGCCGCCGTGGCAGCTGCGCAGGCGGCCGTGGCAGTTGTTAGGCTGACAAGCCAAGGGAGAGGCACATTGTTCAGTGGCAGCAGAGACAAGTGGGCTGCTGTAAAAATCCAAACTTTCTTCAGAGGCTATTTGGTATGTCACTTTATCTTCTTTCAAAATCAAAGTTTGATTTGATGGTAATGTGTTGTTGCTTGTTTTCTCATTTGGGTATGTTTAAAAATCAAATTTTGATTTGGTGTAGATGTTTTATTGCTTGTTTTCACAAATGGGTATGTCTGTTTTTTGTGTATTTCCATTGTTTTTGTGATCTTTTCTATAAAAAACACATCTTTTGTTTTTGTTGGTATAAGTGAAGTTAGTTGCTTGGTTCCTACTCTTTTGTCCCCCTCTCTCTAAAAAGGTGAGAAAGTTGGTTTTAGATTCTTAATGAAACAGTGACTCTTCTCTCAAATGTCCTTTTTCTTTTTCTTCATTGAAACTAGCATATGCACTTTTCCTTTGACTTGCCTCGTTAGCATCCAAATCCTCCATTTTCTGTTTTAAACAAGTTTGGTGCACTTTTTTGTAATGATAATGATAATTTCATAATTTCAAATTTTTTTATTGATCAATGCATATTGTATAATTATAGGATGTTCTAGTAGCAACATTCAATCCAAGATTTTTCATTTTTTTTTTCAGGCAAGGAAGGCTCTTAGAGCACTGAAAGGATTGGTTAAGATACAAGCTCTTGTTAGAGGTTTTCTAGTTAGAAAGAGGGCTGCCGCAACTCTTCACAGTATGCAGGCTCTAATTCGAGCTCAGGCCGCCGTCCGGTCGCAGCGCGCCCGCCGTTCCATGAGCAAAGACAATAGGTTCCTCCCTGAAGTTCTTGCAAGAAAATCTCTGGTAAAAAGCTTTTAATTCTAGATCACTTTTGATTATAAGTTGTTTTGGATTCAAAATAAGATGATTTATTTTTAATGTTTTTATTTTTAAAATTTTGTGAAAGAAAAAAACAACAAAAATAATAAAATTCTTTTTTTATCTTTATCGTTTGTGTTTTTTTTTTTCCTTCACAAAATTTAAGAAACTGAATATAAAAAACGCAAACCAAATGGAACTTTAAATTTAGGTGAAAACTTCGACTTCACGTGAAGTTGATAGTCAAGAGCCGATAGATAAAAATTTAGTCAAATTAATCAAATCATCTAACGGCTCTCAGTTATCAGTTTTAGCTGAAGTCGACTGAACTTGAATTTCCACCTTAAATTTAAACTGACTATTGTAGTTAATTCTAATTTAAGACAATGTTTATTTTTTTGTACTAGGAACGATTTGATGAAACAAGAAGTGAATTCCACAGCAAAAGGATGATACCTACATCATATGAAGCATCAATGAATGGATTTGATGAGTCTCCAAAAATTGTTGAAATTGACACTTACAAGACTAGATCATCAAGGTCAAGGCGTTACACCTCTACAATGTCCGAATGTGGTGAAGATCCGCCATACCACGCTGTCTCATCCCCTCTTCCCGGCCGAATCTCGGTCCCAGATTGCCGGCACCTTCAAGATTTCGATTGGTACTTGAGTGCCGACGAATGTAGGTATTCGACGGCACACAACACTCCAAGATTTGCAAACTACGCGCACCCTAAAATCGCCCCGGCCACGCCGGCTAAAAGTGTGTGTGGAGGGGACACATTTTTTAGGCCTTATTCAAATTTTCCAAATTACATGTCAAATACTCAATCTTTTAATGCAAAATTAAGGTGTCATAGTGCTCCAAAGCAAAGGCCTGAGCCAAAGAAGAGGCTTTCACTCAATGAAATGATGGCAGCAAGGAACAGCATAAGTGGTGTTAGAATGCATAGGCCATCCAATTTTCAAGGTCAAGAATCATGGAATTTTTGACATGGTTTTGGTTGGTTGGTTGGTTAATATGCCCTATATATGTCAGTTTCAGAATCTAAAGAAAAAGGGAATATCTGAGAGAGGATCAAAAAGTCTAAAGTCTAAAGTGATGTTTGTTAGTACTACTATTTACCTTGGAATTTGTTTTTCCAACCTTGTGCTTATAATTTACAAACTCAAGGATAGAACAAAGTTTGCTAATGTACATTCTTTTTTTTTTCTTTCTCTCTCTTGAATGATGTCTTTCTTTGATGTACCAAATTATTTACATCTAGTAAAGAATTTGGCCTTTTTTTTTTAATATTATATATTGTCTGTATCTTTGTATTTGTATTTTTATAATGTTAAAAGTAATAAATAATTAATTCAAATATATTTTTTTAATCAATGTAATAATAATGTATAATTAAATTTTTGAATGAATTTTAAATATTTCTAGAATACCGATCATTTAATTGTTAATTTCAATTTTAAAAATATATAATATATATTAATTAAAATTAATAGTTAAAATTACTAGAATATTTCGATGTTATGTGAACATTTGAAATTTTTTTAACTTTATACAATTTGGATTGGAGTTCAAACAGTTTCAGAATGCTATTTTAGGTAAACTCTTAATTATGTATATTATATATATTTTTTATAATTAAAATTAATAGTTAAAAATTATTGAAATACTGATATACCGGTACATTTGAAAATTTTCTAAATTTATAATAATAAATGTATTTGTTTATTATTTATTATTAATAATTAAGAGTGGAAAGGATGATGGGGTCTGTCTAGATGGGAAATCATAACTCATAATAGTTTGAAGCACTGGTAAATGGTTGAAATGTCACTTTCACTAAACACAGTTTTTTCTCTATTGATAGTTGTTCATGTGTTTGGCAATAACCAGCACTTGAAAAGGACATTGTTGTTCAGAACAATTATCAGTTGTGAAGGTCATAATAATTTGCCAGAAAATTTGAAACTCAAACTCAAAATCAATGCTCGCCACTTGCCACCCAAAATTAAAATTATTCTGTACACTTATTTTTGTTTAAAATTAAAATATTGCAATTATAAAAAAATAAAGATGAATGATTATGCATCCTTCTTTCTTTTCTTTTTCTTTTTTTCTTTTTGTGTCTTTTGATGTTTGGTATAAGTAAATACTAAAGAATTGAACTAGTAACAAAGTTCCAAAGGACCAAAATTGAAATAAATGGAACTAGAGATTTTAAAGTTTAAAAATTCAACAAAAATTTAAGGATTAATACTTAAATTTGTGTCTGAAAGATTGATTAATTTTTTTGGATATTGGATAAATTGGTGTAATTCTTTAATATTGGAAGTTATAGTTTTTTACAAAATTCTGGGGGTTATAAAATTCGTAGAATGTAAATTGTCCGATCAATTTTTTTTAATTTATAAAGACAATATATAGATTGCGTATTTTATTATTTTAATATTGAATTATAATACGCAGATTGTATATTGTATTATTTTAATATTAAATTATAATATACCGTAAGCATATTGTAAATACACAGACTGCACGTATTGTCAGTGCAATACGTATTCTGTGTATTGTGTTGGCATGAAACAGTGCCCCCACAACACTACAACACTGTAAAACTCTATTTTTTGTAACATTAACGTAAAACTCTATTCACTCTTCCATATTTAAATAAAAAATCTTGAAAGATTACTTATTCTTCAAATTATTTTTTAAATGATTTTTTTAGTCATATTAGTCGCTAAGAGATAAAATGTAAGTTAAATTTGTCTTTCCATCAGTTGGATTATGACATGTCACATTAAGTACCACGTGTCACAAGATAATTGGTTGACATGTCAGGTTAATAACACATGACATCACTTGACATGTAAAAAAATTTTTTATAATCAAAATAGTCCTTGAAAGTTCATATATAAATTATTTTCATTTCTAAAATTTTAAAAATTAATCAACCTAGTCAATATCATAGAAGGACTAATTTGACTAAATTTATTTAACCAATTTACCATAATTAATTTTTATCCTAAATAAAATCGGTCTAATAACCGACTTTTGATTAATCTACTTAAATTATACTATACGATCCAATTATCAAAACCATGATTAATAGTGCATTTTCAATTTGGAAAAAGAAAATCTCCAAGGATTACGTGAATTGGTACAATGTGAGAAGCTTATAAAGATATTAAGATAGTGACACTACTAGACATGTTCCTTTTCATTGTCTTATCTCATGTTAGGAAGGAAATTATTTTAATCGAAGCGAAATAACTTAGCAATGGAATCTTCTTAAAAGCTAAGAGTCCCCTTTTTTTTCTTTTAAACTTACTAAGAAAATACAGCTTTTGCAAAACTCATATTCATGTCATAGTATACAAGTGTACCGGTAAGGATTCGGGTGCTTAAATTGATAAGAAAACCAATAATAGAGTGATGAATTTGGATAATAATCCATATTTGTGAATGATCGTTTCATTGTATTGAAACAAGAGTCTTGGTTTGTTCATTTTCTAATTTAAAATATAAAGTCAGTGCTAACGAATCATCCACAAATAAAAGTAGAATTACTAAAAAAAGTAATTATTTATTCTATTTTTTAAATATATTCAAGTTCTGATCTATTAAAATCTGTTCAAAATTTTTATTAACTTAAACGTCAGAATTTCTTACAGGTACCACCCTCCATCTCTTTATGCAAAATTTGAATGGCGTTATCTTGGTATCAACACAAATCGGACACTGTCTTAGAAGGAATCTGAACTTTATGTTAAAGTTTAAATCACCGTTTTAAATAATTCAAAATATTGGTGTTCACGTTGTTTAACGATTAATTTTAAGGACTTATTTGGGTGAGCTTATAAAAAAATATCTTTTTTTTAGTTATCTTTTTTTAAAAGATCTTATAAAAAAGTAAAAGTAATTTTATGTTTAGATATCTCATACAAAAAGGTATTTTTATTTATCAATTATATTTGGGTTTAACGATATAAAAATAATTTTTGTTTATTTATTACATAAAAACATCTTTTTTTTAAGAATTTTTTTTAAAAAAGATGTAAATTACAGCTTTTGAAAAAATATTTTTTATTTTTCTAATACTTTTATTTTTACTATTAAAAATTTACTAAACAAGTTAAAAAATAAAAAGATTATTAAAAATTTTATCAAAATAATATCGTCCAAACAAGTACTAACTATAATATATTATTTAAATTAACGACTAAAATTATTAAAATACCGATATTTATGATATATTTAAAATCTTTCTATGGTTTTTTTTCCCGCAGGAATAATTTTACTATTCCCTTTCGTTTAACTTATGCGTTACATAATTATATCTTGGTATGAGTACATTATTTCAGCTCTATATATTAGTCATGAAGTCTTTCAAAACTCAGATAGAATCATTGCAAATTTTGGAAGAATGTTTATTACCATCATAAAAGATAAGTACCAAGATTAGTCTTTACGCAAGCCTGCTTTCAATTACATAGAAACAAGATCCAAATGAGGCAGTTGTTGGGTGTCATAATTAGATAACTAAATTCTAAATCAGGATTTGAGTTTGAAGTTTGAGCATTTTAGTAGAGTGAAAATAATATACAGATAGATGTGAAAAATTGAAAGGAATGTTACACTAATTAGAATTAAAGTATAGGACAAATTGTATAAATAAATAAAGGATGAATTAATTTTATCTAATTGTAATTTTTTTAAAAGGATTATATTTGGTTATATATTTATTTTATATACAAAAATTTTAAAATTTATATATAAATTATTACAGAATGTAAAA